>NC_143573.1:39088928-39389404 GCF_054136105.1 Typopeltis vanoorti
AAAAATGCCAAGGTTAAAGTAATGCAGAGCTTATAAATTTTACCTAAACAAGTTGCCACAAGGTGCTTTGGCCTTATTAAATAAAAATCTGAGGATGAGAGTAGGATATAGAAAGTTTTTTACCTTTGGGTATATAGTATGTTAAAGATAATAAGCTCTGCATTACTTCAACCTTGGCATTTTTGGGTCTGGCTCCCAATGACCAGACCTCAATAAAGGTCGAAACCGGTCTAGGTAGTGACCCTTGCCTTTAATGCATAGCATCATACATCTCCGCAAGGGGATGTGCTTTGCATTAGGGGGAAATACTATGGAAAGTGATCAGATCTTACTCCACCTTTACCACGAGTTGCCTCAGACTTGAACTATGTTCAGGCGCAAACTTGACTTACTTGTCTATTTGCTTACTTGGGAAAAATAATTAAAACCTACCTTATAAAACTGCTTGGTATCTTTAACAAAGATGAGATTTGTCTTCTCGAGATTACTTAAACATCAAACCGCTCTTGGCATAAACACATTACAACTATTGAATCATTAGCGTTCAAAAAAAAATCAGGATTCCTCTTTTGTTCAAACTGTTACTTACTTTTCCTCCGAACAGCTATTAAATTTATACTAATCATAAGTCGGCCAATCGTTGAATACAGTTCTCACATTTAGGTGTGCCCCCTAAAATACTTGATTCAGTACAGGAAAGTGCAATTATATTGATTAACAACTCGCCTCACCAATTCACGCCAATCTTTTCAGTTGTGCATCTTCTAAAAATACTTCCATGGCAAGTGCTCATCTCAACTGGCATCAATAATTCTTACCCTATACTAAATCCGCTAAAGCGAGTGCAGCACCTACAGTCATCAAATCTAAACAAGTTTCTTCTTTCTGTCCATCGTCGGCACTAATGTACTATAGGCTGGTCAACCGCTAGTTTGACCATCATAAAAAAAATTAAATTATAGATAGGAAGTTAGTAATGATGTAAAGTTTTCACGTATTACTGTCATAACCTGTATACCTCTTGAGGGTACATGGCAGAAATTTGATTATGATGAAAAAACAATGCTGTTCATTATCCCCGGTTTACAGGATTCTCTATCTGTAACTTGTCACATTTTTAACAAATAGAAAATCAATTCGCCAAACTTGCTTCTATTGTTACTAGCGTGGCGAATCAGATCTAGCAGTGCAGGAGTTGAACGCTTGATGGAAAGAGATCGCAACCATCAAAAAAAAAAAAAAAAAAAAAAAAAAAAAAAAGTACAAATCAAAACACTTTTTCCTAGAATCAATAAGAGCAGTAATCTCACCAGCCTAAACAAAGATCTGGAAGAACCAATCCTCCTGTGGAAAAACGGCAGCACTACAAACCATATACTTCAAGGTTAACACATACACAGGTAGAGCCCGGAAACTGTCTCGAAGTTTTCGGTTTTACTATTTTTAAGAACTCCTGTCTTATACAAACATTCTTTCTTTGCTCCTTAATGGTATGTGACATGTGAATTAAAATTAAATTAAACCAAAATATGAATATAAGGCATAAACAATAAATAAGATTATATATACAGACACATATGAAAGCAAATACGTTAAGTGAAACAGAAGAGAGGTACGGAAAATAATCAAATAAGTGGATAAGATGTATTAGCAATAAAATGTGACCATACGCTACAGACTTATGAATTCAATACAAGCAATATGAATTAAATGTTTCCAAAAAAAAAAAAAAAAAGATGTTAACGAAGGGAGGGAACACATTTTTGCTTCTTGTACATAGCACAACTTAAGAGCGATATAAAACAGACGTATTTTGCATTAGAAACAGAATATAGCAATATCATACCAGGAGTAACCACACTGAGAGAAAGAGAGAGACTATATTTAACCAAAGAACATTTAATAAAAAGATATGCGCGACTAGGTGATTAATAAGTCTGCACAATAATTAATTACTTTCTTCAAGTGTACTTTGGTTATGAAGCTCTGTCATCATATTTACAACTTTTGGAAGAAACAATAAATAATAAGAAGGAAGATGAGAGATGCGCCGCTCTTAAACAACCGACATATTACTTCCTTTAGTTTTTTAATAACTGCCAGTAAATTAATTAGGATATACGATTGGATTACCTAAGTATTTCCCCTGTTGTTACTTTTTTCAAGTTCTAAGCCTACTTCATAAATCTTCATTATTGTTTTATAAGATCAGCTTTCTGATTATGCGGCTATTTCTTAACACATCAGCGATGATGTAAAACTACCAAACATTTATACACGGTACTATTTATAATCGGAAAAGCAGAATTCTAAAGTACATTATTATATAAACGTATTTAAATTAAAAAAGAAACTGATAGTCTATGAAACTATTCCACGGATTATAATTATTCTCCTTTTATGGGAAATATTGCAACAACCGATTTTACTCCTACACTTAACTTTTACACAATGTTATTCAGTACGGACAAAAGTCTCTGCATCACCTGAAACGGTACATGACCACTAAAAATAAGGAATTTGCAGAGAAACATTTATTTTTGATTTTTACGCATGTTCAAAATTATAATTAACAATAACATTATCATCTTACATGGAAATCTGCAGATAGAAGATCAACATCACATGTTTCTCATTTAATTCTTTTCCTTCAGACACTGCAGACCAGTGCTTCCCAAACTTCTGGATGTCAGAACCCCCTTTGGAAAAATTAAAATATTTCACGGCCCCCCCTATATAAAAAACTGAGATAATGGCACATTATCTCAGTTTTTTATATAGATAGATATATTGTTATCGTACATTTGCGGTACAAGCACATGTTTCTCAAGAATTAAAAACATAATAGAAGTTTAATAACAATTTAATGTGATGTTTCGATACTGCTACACAAAAAGTCAATATGATGCGAAATATTTGAAACTGGAATTCTTAGATTTCTGCTTTGAAATGAAACTTATATGAATAAGCCTATATTTACTAATATTCATTAGGCGCCGAAATACGCAGGAAGCAAAATTTGTGAACCAGCACCAACGTGTGATTTTATTTTCCATTAAAATATAAAAAATAACAAAAAAGAAATAATAAAAATTATTTATTTAAAATAGATAAAAAAAATCTACCTAGTCTTAAAACATTTTCAATTTGTTTTCATTATTTCAGGGCTCCCCTCAACAAAACCTACGGCCCCCAAGGGGGACGCGGCCCACAGTTTGGGAAGCGCTGCTGTAGACAACTATTTATGGTGTTTATGAAAGCAATACGTTACACAAGGAAAAAAAAAGCCCTCTCTCACACACACAAAATAAAACTTGTTGCCTTCCTCAATATCAGCACTTCCCACCACTGATCAATGTTAATATCTGTAAAAATACTAACGCATGTCTCACGGGGGGGAAGGAGGGGGAGAACGTCAGGCTTGACGATGCTGTAAAAGATGATGATTTTAAAACACTAGTTATAAAACAATATTTACAAACACTGTTTTTTATACAAACATGTTTGTAAATATCATGTATCAGAGGCCTGGGAGATGGGATAAATCCAATAGATTTCTGTATAACACATTATTCCTATACCGGTTTCTATTATACCTCGGCTTCAGCTGTACATCCTTTTCGTAGCAGAAATCCTACTGGGCGACGCTGCGCAATCACAGGTGGTTCGATAGGATTCGATCCACAACTCTTTCTGTTTCTGAAAGTTGCATGATGATTTTACAACTGACAAAAACTGTTCATAGAGTTAGTTTGGTTATCATAAAGTTATACAGTCTGTCCGTACCCTAGCGACATATCTGCCAACCTAAACAGCAAGAAATGTGTCCCAGCACTGCTAACCCAGTACTACATGTACCCCCAGGGCCGTCCTCAACAATGTTTACTGTTTTCCTCCAGCGAACTTCAATTATTCACTTCGTGACGTACGGTCTACGAATGCAGTGAATGATGCATAGCTACGATCTCCTCCCTTTCATACAGTCTCCTACTAGTAGCTTTACTGAGAGCCATGAATAAAAGACTTGGTTTTAAATAAACAAGTAGGTTGTTTCTCAGCTAATAAAAATCGTTAAATTCAGAATTTTTCCTTTTTTTGTTATCAATATTTTTGACATCAGAAGAAAAAAAGAAGGCGATGCCGTCTATTGCGAAACTAGAAATGAGCGAAGTATATCTTCAAGCATCGTCTTGCAAACATATGACAGAGAGCTCTTTCAATATTCACGTGTGTATTTGCGATATAAAGAGTTTACCGGATATAGCAGCACATCAACCATTGGTTTTCATAAAGAATTTCGTGACCAAACATCATTATTTGCAAAAATAAGTCGAAAAGAAAACCTTTTGATGTTAATACTACATTAAGAGACATTTAAAAGAATTTCTAATGGAAGGCATCAATCAGATTAATGAAAGTCAGTATTTGAAATAAACTTTTTCTGAAATTTTAAATATTGTTGACTCTTTCTTAATTTTAAAACTAGTCTACTCTAGATGACCGAGTTAGAGAAGATTTCTTGTTTCTTGTGTATCCAAACTGATGAAAATCTATTATAATGATTGTAACGATGCTCTAATAATTGAGCAGACATAATTTGAAAATTTTTTTACGATCATAAAAGAGTAATTTAAAGTTGCTCACGGAAAATTCTCTTGCAACTTTTTTGTATCAAACGAAAGTTTTTCTTACTTTATTTTTGAATAACTCACATTAGTTCTTGTTAAATGTTTCTGAAATACAGTTCTCTAACATGACACGTAATAACAAGATAAGTTCCAAATATGTATATACAAAGGAAGTTGTGCATATATATCTTTCAACTCTAATGGACCCGTTGCTTTAGCTAATATCGCTCAATGCACAGGATTTATTATTAAATGGACTTGAATATGAAAATATTTACTTGAAAAGTTTTGTATCGAAATTTCTAAAAGTAAATGTTGGCGAAATACTTGTTACTCGAGTTCAAAAAACTTTCTCTGTAGGAGAAAGTTTTTTGAACTCAATGTAAACATAAATAGTCATAGTAGTGACAAGCCAAGTACTGTAGAGATAGTCAATGAATACTCCTAATTAGAAGATTCAGGATCAAAATTCTACCTACCGTAACTCATATTTTTAACTAAATATTGCTGATCCCTCACCAATTTTGAATCGTTAAGTCCAATCAAAAACAAGAAAAAAAAGATCATTCAAAAGTTTCGATCAAATTTGGAATATAGCTGTTTCCTACGTGGTTTATGCTCTCTTGCAAATTCCAGCTCCATCAGACTGAAATGAAGGAAGATTACGGGGGGGGGTGAAAAGTTCTGATAAACACCTAGAACAAAAACAAAAAGGACTGGTTTATGCAACAAGGGAAAGACTTTTTTTTTTTTTTTCTCAGAGTATCAAATAATGCAGCAGCGTTGTAACCAGTGTATAACACTCGGGGACGGCTCGTGCGTAGTCACTGCGGAACTGCAGCACCCCCCCAATTTTTCTCGATATATAAATATATTTTTTAATTTATTTATATTTGCTTGTAATATGTAATTGTTTCATCAACAATCCTATACAATTCTCTTATTTTGTATAAAAAATAATAAAAATCCATCTTGTAGCACTTAGGAGAACGAAGGACATTACAGCACTGTGTTTACCACAGTGGCATATTGCTATGCGCGCAAGCATATGCACGTCATAGTGAGATGCGAGCTATTAGAGTGATGCGGCACTGTCCGTCGTGCAGTTCCACTGTTGTTTATATGCACTTTGCGCCAGTAGTAGAGTGTTCGTAGTGCTTATCGTGTTTACTCCGTCTCTTTAAATATTTGGACATTACAATTAAAGGATTTAATTGTAATGTCCAAAAATTGTAAATCCATTCCTTTAATTACAATTAAAGGAATGGATTTTATTTTAAAATAATTTTGAATTATACCAAACTGTATAATTTTATCGATAATAAACAATATTTTTTCATGTTTATTATTTTTTTTTAATTTTTACCATAATTTTGATATTTTATCCAAACATGTATACACTTACACTGTACTTACAGTATGTATGTATATTTCGAAAGTTGCAGCATCCCCCACGATTTCAAGCCACGAGTTACCACTGATAACAACACTATAACACTTCGTGAGGAATGTGTAGAGTTACATGGTTCCACCTCAATTCCTTCATGGTGATTATCACAATTTTACAGCACGACCCTCGTACATGGGAAAGGGGAGGGGTCTCTTGTGTAGATCTACTTGTATACCGGCTGCATCTTTCAACTGTTTCTGACCAACCTTCGAATGTAGATATTTTTTACTTTGCTCGAGATTCTCTGTGAATGTAAACTGGAGATACTACCAAGAAACTCAGAAAACTGGCTATTTTTAAATGCTTTCTCGGGCACTGGCTAACTTTCTTATATATCAGTGGCGTTCAACCTTTTTTACTACGCGAGCTACTTTTCTATAAAAAGTTATTCGGTGATCTACTCTCTTATATAGATCACGTTCCCCCAACCTGATATCTGATTACGCACAAATAAACAACTAAAAATAAATACACAACTAAAAACTTTATTTTTGTATTTAAAAATGTATTTATCACTTAATTATTTTAATACAACAAATATTTTAATGCAACAAAAAATATATATATTGAAATAAAATATTTATTTCTCTATTTTGGAAAACCAAAGTTAGAAAAAAAAAAAAAAACAGATTGATTACAAACTCACAAGTTACAGGAAATGCTGGATGATTAAAAAAAATAGTTAATGTGAAATTTGGCATTGTTTGGATTTCGCAATATTTTCATAGTCAAGGTAATATGAAGAAGGGGCCAATCGCAGACAATCATCCAAATGATCATTTGTACGAGGGCTGTTCAATAAGTAATAAGACTAATTTTACTGTCGCGAAACCACTCATCACAATATTAATTTCTGTGGAATAAAGAAATGTTGCTGTCTGTATTAACAAAAGAGGTTGATAGATGGCCTATACGGGCTGATGTGCCAGAGTGTCACGTGACTAAACGCAAGCTTGTTTCGGCGCGCCTATGAGAGCCGCGACCAGTCGTCGAAATGGAAGCGTCCTTGGAACAGCGTTATGCGATTAAATTTTGTGTGCGTTTGCAAAAATCGGCATCGGACACTTTTAACATGATACGCGAAGCTTTCCACGATGAAGCAATGTCGAGGGCAAGTGTTTTTCGCTGGCATAAAACTTTTAAGGAAGGAAGGCAAAATGTGGAAGACTTGAACGTGAGGGAAGACCTTCAACGTCCATCACAGAGACAATGATCAACACAGCAGCGATTATCATCAAGGAGGATTACAGAATTACAGTATGCCAGCTGCATGTTGTCCTGAATATTTCTGTGGGAAGTGTTCACTCAATCATGGCTGAACATTTCGAACTGAAACGTGTTTGTGCCCGATGGATTCCCAAACTCTTGACACCGGAGCAAATGCAGCATCGAGTGAATGTGTGCACAGAATGGAAAGAAAGACTGGAACAAGAAGGCGACAACTTCTTAAAACGCATCAGTACAGCAGATGAAGCTTGGTTGTATCACCATGACCCTACAATGAAACAACAAAGCAGTGAATGGAAGCATCCGTCTTCGCCTACTCCCAAAAAAGCAAAAACTGTAAAATCGGCTGGTAAAGTTATGACCATAATGTTTTTTGACTACGAAGGCATTGTTTACCAACACGCTGTAGAACCCGGGAATACTGTAAACGGCTCATAGTATGCGGATGTTTTACGGACAATGGTACAGCACGTCAAAAGGAAGCATCCATTGCTGAAGAATGGCTTCTTATTGCACCACGATAATGCAAGGTCATATATTGCTGGTTGTGTAGTGGACGTTTTGCAGAAGAACAACATAGATATCCTACCACACCCACCATACAGTCTTGATCTCGCACCATGCGATTTCTGGCTGTTTTCTCAGCTCAAGAAACCACTAAGAGGTTGCCATTTCGAAAGCAACAAAGCATGTATAAAAGCTGTGGAGGCGGTTTTGAAAGAACTCTCAAAAAACGGACTTTCACATGTGTTTAAGAAGTGGACGCAACGTTGGGACAAATGCATCGCGTCTCACGGTAGTTACTTCGAAAAAGACCATGTAAATGATGACGATTAAAGGTAATCTGTTTTCTGTATAAATTATTTATTGAACTTATTGAAGAGCCTCCGTCATTTGGTTTCTTAATTGATTTTTTATGACGGTCATATTTGAAAAAGCGGATTCTGACAAGTATGTCGATCCGAAAGACGACAGAATTTTTCGCGCAATATCAGTTAATATTGAGAGTTTTTCATGTGCATACTTCCAAATGACTTCAATGTTTATTGATTTTAAATGTAAACTATTCTGAATATTTATCATCTCAAGTTCTACTTCAGCTTGGTTTATATCAAACAGCCCACTAATTATATTTGAAATTTCTGTGATGTTCAAGTTTTCTTGAAATGGATTATTGATAAAAGATACAATCATTTCAGTTTTATTAAAATCTTTAAATCTTGAATTTATTTCTTCCTCAACTAATTCTATTTCACGAATAAATTCTTTTAAATCATAGCGAAGCATTTCTTGATTTTGTTCAAAAAATTTTAATAAATATGGGAGATGTCTAAATTCGCGGTCATTTATATTTTCTTTAATAAAAGTAAATATTGTTGGAAAGTTTTTATTGAACTTAACATGCCAATTAAATTTTTATCTCTACTTTGTAACTCTAAATTTAAATTACTTAATTTCGTAGAGAAATCTACTAAAAATAATAAGTGTAACAACCATCTTTTATCACTCAATTGTGGATAAACATCTCCTTTTTCATCAAGAAAATTTTTTATATCGTTACTTAATACAAGACATCTTTCTAAAAATTGACTTCTGATGCGCCATCAAACATTATTGTACAACAGAAGTTCCCTATCATCTGCCTGTAATTTAAATAACCCCTGTTAAAGGGCATTTCCTCGAACAGAATTTACAATTTTAAATGTAATATCCAAAACATCTTTTGTATTTAATCTTTTACTACACAGTACTTGTTGGTGAATAATACAGCGGTACGTTAAAAAATCTGGATATTTGCCATCGTTTTTACATAATGAAATGAAGCCTGATTTATTACCTATCATTGCAGGAGCAACATCAGTAGTAATAGACACAAGTTTAAAAGCGGAAGTTTGTGCTGTTTCACAAATTCATCAAATGCAGAAAAAATGTCTTCTCCCCTAGTCCTTCCAATAATGGTATAATTTTCAAAAGTTCTTCTTTACTTGAATAATCTTGAAATACCATGCGAATAAATACCATTAACTGAGCAATAGCAGTGAAGTCGTTTGATTCATCAAATTGTAACGAAAACGCAACACACTGGTGAATGTCTGACATTAAACTGGCCTAGAAACTTTTCTCTGGCAATTGGAACTCTTCCTTTCGGCAATTTGAAACCTTGTCTGTAGAGAGACTGCTCGGATCTACGTTGCTTGAGAGAGGAGTTTCCCGCTTCCAGAAAGGAGCTTCTCGGTTCGAGACGTCGCTAGAGAGAGACTACTTCTAGGAGCGGGAAACTCCTCTCTCAAGCAATGTAGATCCGGGCAGTCTCTCTGATGGCGACTCTGGACCGGGCAGTCTCCTCTCTGACAACAATTCTGGAACCGGGACCCCTTCTGCTTGCTTCAGTCCCTTTTTATTGGGCCTCCTCTGAGACCTCGCATGAAGTTTGGCAACCCCCAAAGAATCGGTATGAGTCTTTCATCTTAAGTTTCAAGTTCGGCACACCTTTTGTTCTCCTCTGCTTTCTTTTGATTGTAGGTTGCCGGCCATCGGCCATCGGAAAGTTGTTTGACTCTTTCTGATTGACTTCGGAGATGTTTACACTTTGAGCCTGCAAGCCTTTCTCATACATACAAGTTTCAATAACAATCTTTCTAATGTACCGCCATGTACAGCTTCGGCGACAAAAACATTGCCTTTGTTTTTAACACTCTAACATATTCTTATTAAAGCACTATATACAGTTAGCTTCAAAAGAGTTATTTACAAAAACATCTAATACAAACTATACCGAGACAAACAAAGTTTATTTTTTTACAATATTTACATGGGACTTAACCTAAGTAAAAAAAAATCTATGTAATATGCTTTGGAATATTTAATATTTAAGCTACAATCGAGTTTTTACACTTTGCTTATAACCGTATTCACTCGGCTCGCTGTTTGACTTCCACTGATCCAAATTAATTCATTTACCCGGACTTATAAGAATATTACTGATTTAACAATTTTAACGAAAAATAAATAAATAATAGCAATACACTTAAAGCGAATTAAAAATAATACAAAATAATGATAAATAAAATATTATGTTTTCAGTTTTAATTAAATTTGTAAGGAGGAATACACAAGAGATCGACGAAACATCGCTCCGCCATCGACCGGTCGATCGCGATCGACGGGTTGAACACCCCTGTTATATATGATGTGATTTTTTTGTTGTTGTTGTTTTATGAGAGAGAACCAATTAACAGCTAAGAGTGAGTTTCATACGCAGTATTACGAATGGCTTTCTATCATATATGAAAAACAGCAAAACAACAAAATTAATCCCTACTTCTGAACTGAAAGTCTATATTGCATTTTTAGCTTTTTTATCATTATGTCAATAACTTGTCACGTAAAAAATTATATTTTCCTGTAACATGCAGATTTAACGGCAAAGTTGATAGTTTCAGAAAGAGTTTAATAACTCTTAAAGTGTTACTACCATAGTAGCTAAGGGAATAAATCAAGAGTCACCTGTTATGATTTATAGGTAAAAATATTGAAAATGTCAACAAATAATTAGCAGAAAAATAATAACATCAGGAATTAGAAAAAGAGATGTTGTAAAGGGGGAAAGGGGATAGGAGAGTAAGGGTAGGAAAGGGTGGCACTACGTAGTCGAAATGTACGCCAAAGTATCTTAGTATTGGACTTAGTCCTTATAAAGACTGACTTAAAGGAGCGAAGCAAGAATGCTTTTCATCTTCCCCGTTATCTGTAGAGGAGAGTGTAGGGATAAGGTATTATTGAGCTATTAAAGCCCTGATCATGGCAGAAGGGTAACAGCAATAGCCGAGCCTCAGTTAGAACTTCATTGGCTACAGCATTGCCATCCATTACCCTCCAAAGGGTATTAATTACCGCATACCAATCATCTTTCCTAGTATTGGACTGTAAGAATTAAAGCGGTTTTAACTGGAATTGTTACAAAATAGATAATTGTGTCATATTATATAACTACGTGAAATCACTGCTTAGGTATTAAACTATCTGTGCAATTTTAATAAAACATTATTTAGAATTAAAGAGATTTTCTAGAATAATTTTTGTAACAAGTTTGTTTTGTTTGAACTGATCGGTGTTACAAGTTTGGAAGAGTATTATGCAGTTCTGAGATAGTGTGCAGCAAATTTCAATTCTAGACTAACATACCTTATCACAATTTAACGAAAATTACAATTCAAAGCACATTTTAAATAATTGTAATTATTTCATCGAGTCTAATATTCTTTCTGGAAGTTGCGCCATCAATTTTTATTATGAACACAGTGATGGCAATGAAATATTATGTATTATGCAATATCTTACTGTTGAATCATCACAATACTTAAATAAATATAAAATAATAAGAAAATGTTTTTAAATTATCACAATAACTTTGCTGCAATTGCCACAACAAACCTTCATTATATTTTCAGCGCATAAGTGAAATACTCCAGAAATGACTCTTTAAAATTACGTAATTCAACAGAAAATTAAGAATTTATTAAGGAATATTGAATAATCATGAAAATAAAAATGCTTACCTCTAAAATAATACAGAAAATCGAATTTTCGAGGATAGTACATAACATGAATAATAACTGAGCGTTTCGCCAAGATATCATATGAACAGTTCTTTAGCCAGAATGGATCTGAAATGCGCAAGCATAAGCAATCAAGCATGTTCTAGAAATCAATTGCTTTTCACAACAATGTTCTAATGAATGAAATTTTTGAAATCATAATTTCATACCTTTTAAAGAAATTATAAGAAGACGAAGAGATAGGACAACGATTTATTTATTTTATATCGACCAGTACAAGAGAGGTCACAAAACCACCCTCTGCCGTGCATGGCTGCTGAAAATGAAATTTAGGAAGGAGCTCAAATATGTTGCTTTTTAAATCTTCGTTTTTCTAAAAATCAATTTGCAAGGAAGCGTTCTGCAAAATAGTCTAGAGATCATATTCCATGATTATGACTTTAACCGATGCGACTGGCTTTTTAAGAGAGCAAATGATATTGCCTAGTTTTAATTTAAACAGAAATGAAAGCATGAAAGTAAAAGAGGCACAGATAGCAGATGATATGGAATATGCTTTTCCTTTTTTGATAATTCGCCGTTCATTTTAATAATTGGCTATTCATTGTACGCGCTTCTGGGCCAGCTGTAATTTCGGCAACCACGTATAACTAACAGATGTATGATTAGCGGAGATGTGATTGTATCCAAGGTCATCCATCAGGAACACGAAAGGAAGGGTTCTCATAACATTCCATTAGTATAATTAGCTTAACAGAATCTGAGTCATCAATTCTAGAATTACCTATTCTGTATCATTTCCAAGTCTATTTTCTTTAATAACTTATCTTTTGTGAATAAACAGTAGAGAGAGAGAATATAACAGTCTCATAATACTTCAAATATATAATTAGATTATAACGCATGCTAGGGAATCAGACAATCTCATCTAAATGTCCCATCTAACAACCAATTTTCCAAATGGTTGTATAACTTAACCGTCCTATTAATAATCTGGAAAGCAAATTGTGGTAACCGTTCCGAAATGTTATACTGGAACTATATTAAGAAGGCTTCTTCGTTTTCCTCTTGGATCTTTGAAGGTTTTCTTCATTATTATTTAATATGTATATTGACTTTCTGAGTGCTGTTTAGGCCCCAATGGCAACTAGGAAATTGAAGAAGTGAAAAGGAGTTATTATAATGATAATTATAATAATTCTGAGAACAGAAAGCAGTTTTGCATCTAATCGAATCGTGAATATATATTTCTACCATTTGTAAATTACTTCAAATTCATAAAGTACTCTTCTTCCATATTTCGATGAGGGTGGTTTTATTGCTCATGATCTACTTCCTTCCTTCATCTACTTAAAATGTAAACAGCGAAATATCTATGAAATTAGAAATAGCAATTTCAAACTAAATATAGTAGCCCCCCCCCCTTATTCGCCGGGGATCCGTTCCAAGATATCCCGCGGTAGTATCGAACCCTACATATACTGTGTGTTTTCCTGTACATACATACCCTATGATAAAGTTTAATTTTAATTATAAATGGAGGTTTCTGTGGTTTAGAAGTTCATAAGGCATATTCCGGTAATTGGACCACATTTTGTTTATTAAGCTAAAAGCACAATAAAGAAATAAAACCCGACAAGTTTCGTAAGTCGTTTGACTTACATCTTCAGGGGTAAAAGGTAACTGAAAGTTAAAACAACAAAAAAGAGAAATTAATAGTTCATACTACACAGTTATAGCCGTCTGACTGTTTATAAAATTAAAAAAATCAGAATGCAGATTCAAAACAGTGCTAAGTTTAAACAATGCCGGATGATGCCACGTTCTGTTGTTCACGATCATAATGTCCGAGTTCTGACTGAGGTATATTTTTTATCAAAGCTGACCAAACTTGGTGTAGAATTAAGCCTTGGTTTTTATTGCATTGTGTTGGAATTCTAACCATGTTTGCAGCTTCTTTAAATTTCCTTATGTAACAGTTTTTTACTATATAAGACATGTTTTTTCTGCCAGAGTACATTGTGGCCGGTGGTAGTGGTATGGAAAGCTAGACCTGATTTGTGTTCTCTTCTGTTTTGTACATCCTTTTGGTGTTCGTTCATGCGTATTTCCCCAGATCTTCCTGTCTGTCCTCCGTAGCAGATGCCGCAAGAACAATAAATTTTATAAACACCTGTTTATTTTAAATAATGATGTGGAGGTTTTGGGAGATATAGAAATCTTGAAATTTTTTCCAGCGGCAGAAAGGCTACTTTGATGCTATGTTTTTTTAATAATTTTAGTGTTGCCAAATGAAAATTACTAAAAACAGCTAAATCTTTAAAAACAAGTGCTAAAAAGGAGTTAAAAATAAAAATGTGAAGCTAACATTTTAAAAATAGTAGCTGATACTTTTAAGTTACTTACTTTATTCAAGTTGAAGTGATACTTGCATATAAGTGCCTAAATACATCTTCCATGTGGTCTTCTGTGCTTAATTCACTCACTTTTTCACTTAGATTTTCAGCTTTATTATATGTGGCCATTGTTCCAATATTACTGTGTAGATGCTGGTAAATGATAGTCTGTACAGTACTTGTTGTTACGCCTGAAGCCATACTTGATTGACAAAATAGCTGTCAGCTTGGCAATTCCATCTTGTTTCTTAATTTAGTTTTAACTACATTCATGGAACTAAAAATTCGTTCAATTTCCACATTAGAATTTGGCAGTATTAATAAATTTATTGCACACTGAGCAATTTCTTTGAATGGATTCACTCTAGATGCATCTTTATATTCTCCTACTTCAGTCCAGAATAGCTCAGTGTTTTCTATATTTGTCCATTTATTTAAGTGGATAGTATTGTACTGGTATTCAGCAGCAGCAACATCTTTTTCTGTTTTCACCATTATTTCTAAGATGGGTGTAACAGGTTCTTTTATATGTTTTAGGGTATTGTCAATACAAAAAGAAGACATCATTCTTAAAATATTCAAGTTTTCAGGTAACCTTTGCTTAAGCTGTTTGAAGAGACCAAGAAGAAACTGTCTTGCTCTACTTCTAAGATTTCGCTCATCATTTTGCGTTATTTTCTTTTGTATCATCAACTCTGAAACCAAGATTTGTATTGGGATCCAAATAGTCATCAATCTCTGACATCTAGAGCTTTGTAACATTTCTCAGTCACACTCACGACTTCGAAGTGAGTTTTTAATTCCAACCACTGGCTGAGAATTCTGTCTACTGCAGGTTCAATGGAGAGCCACATTGTTTCACCATTACTTACAATTTTCAGAGGAGCATCATTTTCGTTGATAGTTTGATACAGCTCTTTGTATGCTGCTTGTCTTGAAGAAGAATGTGAAAACCACTTATACGTTTCGGCAACTAAAAATTCTAATTTTCTTGAGAGGGAGTCTGCACAAGTGTGAGACATTGCCAGTTGTAATGAATGGCATACACATCTAATTAAAATTAAGGAGGGAATATATGCTTTCATTTGTTCATAAACGTCATTATTGACACCCACCACAACACTGGCGTTGTCTGTACCAATTGCAATGAGATTTTTAATGTCCAGTTTCTTGATCAAGAGCTCTTTTTTCAGTGCAGCCACAATACCACTAGCGTCACACTTTTCTAGAACCACCATGCTCAGAAATATGCATAATTTTGTTGAATTTCTTCCTATAAAAAATGGTCATTCCTAAAATCTTATTCATTGGAATATCATTCGATTCGTCTATTAGCAATCTGAAATTTTTATCTCCAATGTCCGCAATTAGATCTTCTTCAAAATGCTAACTTAGAATATTCTTTACAATTGCAGAGCACTTAGTTCAGTGCATTTTTACCTTTGGCACAATTTGACTGTCTGGGATGATGTTTTTGCAAAGATCTACTAGATGATCGCAACTGTTGAACGATGAGTGACAACAAAGAAATAATGCTAACCTACCCTCAAAGTTCGCGGTCTCATCACTTTTTCACAAGCATGGTAATGGGAACAACCTTATATGAAACTGCAGCAAGATGTTTCTTAGTTTCGCTATGCTTTACAAGCTGACAATATTTAGCAGCTATATCACATCTGCAAAACTTACAGTGGCCTTTTGTAGGGTCACCAAGAACTTCACACAACCATTTACTAAACATTCCCATTTGCAACCACTCCCTCCTAAATGTTTGCTTGTAAGCTTCATTTGTCTCTTTGCTCATTTTTGAAGAAACGTATACAACTCTTTACTGCAACGAATTACGATCAGTCTTTGAAAACTTCCCACTTGCTATCATAACTACCAACCAGAACACTGTGCAAAGACTAACTTGTAGCGGTGCTATCAACTTAAAGACGACAAAATGGCAGACTATTAAGCCACGTGACTAACTGCCGTCATCATGCGTTTGAAAAGTGTACGATGTTTGCACCAAACATACAATACAATTCCTTATCAAATGCGAACATCTGGAAAACGTTTAAAACAATTTTTTTAACAGTAAGTTATAAAAACAACTAAAAAGAGCTGAAACTAGTTCTGAAGAAGCTAGATCTAGCTCCAAAAGAGCTAAATTGGCAACACTGAATAATTTAGCCATCTTGTCTGTTAACATTCTTGATATATGCAAACGTGATAGCGTTTTTGAAATCTTGTTTCTGTCGAATGCTTGAAGGAGGTGTGTGGAGGATTTTTTTTTGATAGTCTTGGGTTCATAACCATTTTTTTTTTTTGAGGATCTGTGTTAAATATTCCAATTCTTCATTTCTCTGTTTTTCTGTGCTGGAAATATTATAAGCTCTGTCCCTCAGGGTTTTTATTAGACCTATTTTTGCGAAGGGTGGTGGTGTGAGGCCGCATTAAGAAATCTTCCTGTGTTGGTGGGTTTTCTATATATTGAGAAAGAAAGTTTATTATCTTTTTCATTGACTTCTAATAGGATGTCAAGAAAATGAAGTTTTTTAAATTCTTCTTGTCCTAAAGTAAATTTTATATTCTTATGTAAATTATTCCGTTAATTTTTGAAAGCAATGAGTTCATCTGTTGTTCCTGGCCAAATGATGAAAATGTCGTCTACATAGCCAAATTTTTGGTTTTTTATGATAACTGATTAAAGCATTATTTTCAAAATGTTCCATAAATAGGTTAGCTAAAGCCGGAGAGAGGGAAGAGCCCATAGCCAATCCTTCTTTTTGTTCCCACAATTTGTCTTGATACATTAAAAAAGTATTATTTATACAATGTTTATAAAGATGTACGATGTCCGGAGGAAAGAGGTCTTCAAGGAGATTCAGTTTCGTTTGTTGGAACATTTGTAAATAGGCTGATAACGTCCAAACTTGCTAAGATGTCTGAAGGTCTAATGTAAATATTTTTTACCTTCTCAATAAAATGTGTACTGTTCTTGATGAAAGAAGATGTTTTTCCTGTGTGTGTGTGTTTCGCTATGTAGGCGACATTTTCATCATTTGGCCAGGAACAACAGGTGAACTCATTGCTTTCAAAAATTAACGGAATAATTTACATAAGAATATAAAATTTACTTTAGAACAAGAAGAATTTAGAAAACTTCCTTTTCTTGGCATCCTATTAGAAGTCAATGAAAAAGATAATAAACTTTCTTTCTCAATATATAGAAAACCCACCAACACAGGAAGATTTCTTAATGCGGCCTTACACCACTACCCTTCGCAAAAAATAGGTCTAATAAAAACCTTGAGGGACAGAGCTTATAATATTTCCAGCACAGAAAAACAGAGAAATGAAGAATTGAAATATTTAAAACAGATCCTCAAAAAACGTGGTTATTAACCCAAGACTATCCAAAAAATCCTCCACACACCTCCTACCACAGACACTATTTCAAAAACGCCATCACGCTTCCATATATCAAGAATGTTACAGACAAGATGGCTAAATTACTAAACAAACATAACACCAAAGTAGCCTTTCTGCTGCTGGAAAAAATTTCAAGATTTCTATATACCCCGAAACCTCCAAGTCATCCTTTAAAAAAAAATAGGTGTTTATAAAATTTATTGTTCTTGCGGCATCTGCTACGTAGGACAGACAGGAAGATCTGGGGAAATACGCATGAACGAACACCAAAAGGATGTACAAAACAGAAGAGAACACAAATCAGGTCTAGCTTTCCATACCACTACCACCGGCCACAATGTACTCTGGCAGAAAACAAACTTGTCTTATATAGAAAAAAACTGTTACATAAGGAAATTTAAAGAAGCTGCAAACATGGTTAGAATTCCAACACAATGCAATAAAAACCAAGGCTTAATTCTACACCAAGTTTGGTCAGCTTTGATAAAAAATATACCTCAGTCAGACCTCGGACATTATGATCGTGAACAACAGAACGTGGCATCATCCGGCATTGTTTAAACTTAGCACTGCTTTGAATCTGCATTCTGATTTTTTAATTTTATAAACAATCAGACAGCTACAACTGTGTAGTATGAACTATTAATTTCTCTTTTTTGTTGTTTTAACTTTCAGTTACCTTTTACCCCTGAAGATGTAAGTCAAACGACTTACGAAACTTGTCGGGTTTTATTTCTTTATTGTGCTTTTAGCTTAATAAAAAAATGTGGTCCAATTAAAGTTTAATTTATAAATTAGGCAGAGTAAGATATTAACAACAATAACTAATAATAAAATAGAATAATTATAACAACATACTGAAATAAAAGTTATCTGAATGTGAATGGAATCTTATCAACCTCAGCACACGTTTTTTATTATTATAATTATTATTTATTTATTATTTTATGAAGTCGAGAATTTTCACTTAAAAGGAAGCACTTTACAGCTTCTCTTTGGTATAACTGAATTGCCAGCATCACTACTCTTGCACTTTGAGGCTATTACAAGTAAAATAAGGGTCACTTTAACACAAGACCTGCAAAACCGCGACAGTCGATCTGATAACCGAGAACAACTCAGAACGGCGAGCAATTTAAAACTTATGAGTTGTCTATTACTAAAAGAAAAAGCAATATGGTCTCATTTCGGTGATGTAAAGTTACATAGGCAAAGTGGATATTAGATCCAACATTATTTCGGAGCCGAATGTTTGTAAAAACTATGGATGTTTCGTAAGTTGACCTGAGAGCTTACGAGAATACAATCCTTGGCATCTACGAGTTGCTTTAGCTTGCACTACTTGACTTAAGTAGCTAAAACAACTCGGGGATGCCGCGGATTGTATTCTCATAAGATCTCAGGCCAACTTACGAAACATCCATAGTTTCTACAAACATTCGGCTTTGAAATAATGTTGGATCTAATATCCACTTTGCCGATGTAATTAGAAATTGTTTATTTCTGGAATTTTCCATTTATTATTTTCGGACAGCGGATGAGTGGGAATTACGGTACCGACATTACAGCTAAAATGCTATATTATTCTCCCAACATGGGTTGAATTCTCGTTAACGACATCTCTGAAGATAAAATTTATTTAAGGACACTATCTGTTCCTATCTCTCTCACCGAAGCCGAATATCCCCAATGAACAGGTGATTCACTCCAAATTTCAACAGAAATTGAAATATTCTCAAAGGTCACTTTATGTAAAACAAAAGCAAACCTTGCAATATTATTACAGCACTTTATTCAAATAGAGATATGCGGCTATCGAACTTTATGAATTGTTTCCTTATATATTCGATTCCCAGTTTAAAAGTTAAAGCATAAATGTAGAAACATTAATGATGCCGCCTTATAATGTTTCATACTTTATTCTCAGCCTTTTACATCAATTCTGGAAAATGATAATATGATCGGTATCGTTTTCATTACGTTGAAGATTGAATGTGACTACAGGGACATTGCATATGGAACCAACTATTATCATTTGATAATGTCTAGCGTTCCTTGACATTTAAAACCAAACATTATGCAGGCTAGTTTTCTTTTTTCAATCAGTCCGACACAAAAATCTCATTTGATTTTTGTGTCAGACTGATAAAACACATAGTTCAAATGAAAGAAATGAGAAGTTGGTTTGATAAATTTGAAGGTGAGCAGTGTATGCATGCTAACTAGCACTTGCTCGTGTTATGAAGTTCTTTATTTTTTCACAAATAATCATAATAATCTGTATGAAATTTAAATGACGCTTGCTTAAGTGATTACACACATTTCAATAGATAAAAAAGACACCAATAAGAGTAGCCAGTTACTAAAAAAAAAAAATTGCATCCACTTCCATCCGCAATATAAAAATAATCATATAAATCATTCTTTCGCAAACTTCACGGTGCGGCCTACTTGGACAATACATCAATGGACAATTAGCCCTCATATCCCATCATTTATCGATAAGTCACATTTTACCACCAGAGGTCAACTTTATATGCTATCCCTAAGTGCAAAATTGTGGAGTAGTTGATATAACATACACAAACTTATTATTTTTCAGTGGAAAATTAAATCAGGAGAAAATTAGGATAGAATTTCTCGACGCATTTCTTAAAGTACGAAAGCGAATTTTAGTATAGCATATTCTAAACTATCTGAAAATCTACAAATTAATACACACATACAATCTACTAATAATTGTCCGGACACTAGCAATTTACAATTGATGCCAGTAGGCGAACGCTAATACCGGGTATGTTCACCTTCGGTTCTGATCACCTCCTGCACCCTTTGAGGGAGACTTTTCACCAATGTGCGGCGGACATCAATTGGAATTTGTCTCCATTCCTCCATCAAAGCAGCACTGAGTTTAACGACAGATCAAGGAAGTGCTGCTCTGAAACTCAATCGCCCCTCTCCAATTCATCTCACAGGTGTTCCATGGGGTTGAGGTCAGAATTCTGCGCAGGCCAGAGCAGTCATTTAACACTCATCTCTTCACACCATTCCATAACAGCTGCGGTTTTATGGCATGGGGCATTGTCGTCTTGATAATAACACGGGTCCCTTCCTTAAAAACTCCACAGTGCAGGCAGCACCTGATTATCCAGAATTTCAAGGTACTGAGTTGCTTTCAAGGAACCAAGGACAACGACCAATGGTTCCACTCCAAACCAGCTGAATTCACCCTACACCATTACTCCACCACATTTTACTGTGGGTACAACACGCTGTGGTAACAAACGTTCACCAGCTGCTTCCACACCCAATCCTCAGATGGAAACAGGTGGACTTGATTCATCGCTCTAGAGTACCGTTTGCCACTGATCAATTGTCCAGTTCACACGCTCTCTGCAAGGCCAGACACAAACTGAACATAACGAACGCCTTGTTCGTTATGTTCAGTTTGTGTACCGCTGCTCTTTCGTACAGTAGTAGTGCTCACTGGCCCTCATCACAGATGGTCTGTGCTAATTGTAGCCGGTTTTTACATGCCACCCGTTTTAATACCTTCCTGTCCCTATCAGTCATTTTCGGCGGCCGCCCTGGGTGTTTTCCTGCACTAGGTGATACCAGAACGTCTCCATTTGTTGATCACATCGCCAACCGTTAATTTTTGATGCTCCAGTTGTGTGTGTGTGTGTGTGTGTGTGTACACACACACACACAAATAAAATTCTCTCGCGCCCCACCATGAAAACCACGTGCTAGTGGGCCATGGACCACACTTTGAGAAAAATGGATATAAACAGCACTGAACATAAGCATTTCTTCAAATGAAAAAATAATGTTTTCTTCTATATATGACCTTCAATACAGCATCATGAGTGAGTTAAGGAGCTCCTTGCCCAAGTGCTGGAAGAAGAGATCGTGCTGTTAAGTTATATTTCATATGTGTTTAATAAGCATTTTGAAAATGTGAAGACTGCTGTGGTCCACTTTAATCAAAGAACAAGTCAATGGGAAATTTTCCAGTCAGTTGTAGCGTACCGTAAACCTGCCAAATGAAGTGAAAATGAAAGGCTTTGTCTTTCAATGTATCTCCCCCCCCCCGACATTTACTGATCATTACGGCATTACAACCAACTGGTCTAATATATCCATATCTAAACACCCAGAGCGTTAGTGCGAATTTTGTGATCTCAAAACATGTATTAGCTTACTGGCCTCTATATAATGGGAAAAAAATATTTGTCATGCTGGATAATAAATTAGTGCAATCAGTTCAAACAGATGGAATGATGTCGGTGATGTGGAAAGGCTTAATACTGAATTATCCAGGAAGCAGTACTAGGCGACAAAAATTGTCTGCCACCTACAGACTTTGAGAAACATTGACACCAAAGTAGGATTCGAACTCACGATTAGTCGAAAATGCTAGTTACCTGAACAACTAGATGCCGGTAATTGCGTATGTTCTTCGGTTGGCATGTTTTGAGGAATGAGAGACTCGCGTTCCCGAAAAGAAAATCTTTCAACTCCATATGAGACCAGCTAACCAACCTTCAGTTACAAACCCTTGAAAAGGTTCATTGTGCTATATACGAGATAGGAACCGAAATTCTGGGAACCGATGAGCAAATGTCATGGGCTTCGCAACTGCGATACATATCCGCTATTGAAGAAATGTAATAAATAAAAACGAAAATCCTTATTTCCTTTGCTTTTTATTTACAAAAAAATCTGGAATAATATTTGTGGATTTGATCAATAAAATCTAGCGAATTCTATTTAAACATACGCAAACATTAGTTTACGTATGTTTAGCTATGCTCAAGTAAGATTTTAAAGAATGTATACATTATATCCTAACTTCGCAATAATAAGAGTGGGAGGCTGAGAAGATTTCATAGTTCGTTGAGGATTTCAACAGAGACGGGTGGACTTATGAAGTCTTAACGAGAAGATGTACTGCCTAAATTTAAGATCCAATAGCGCCCATGATGAACCCTCAATGGAATTGGTGTCCACTTTCCCGTTCTGCCAGATTAGTAAATAATTATAAGATTAAAAGCGCTCTCAAGAAAGTGATAAGGTGTTGCGTCACTGATGAAATAATCAGTAAAACTTTGAAACTGTTTGTAATCTGATTTCTCCGTACTTTCTAATCGCGAAGTATGCAGACGAATGCATTACTTGTCACTGTTCGGTACTGCTTGTTATATGCATTTTGTTATGGCGAGTAATCACTTCTGTACTCCTCTGTATAATTTGGACATTTCGATATAAAAGGATTATTTGTTTATTATCAATTTTATGTGAAATGTTTGGAAGACATAATAGACAACCACAATATGCTTGAATTCTGCAAAAGGAAACACGAATAAGAAAATGTGTATATTTCCCTTTCACTTCCCCGTTAACGAGTTAAACCCAATGTTTGTCATCGCCATAGCTTCATATAAATCTAATTAATGCTCTGAGGGATAGTTCAGTTAGGTGTTTCAATTGCGCATATTCTCTAACCAATTTGCCTGTTGTAAGGAATGAGAAAGTTTCTGGGAGGAAAACTGCTACTACTTCCATATGAGACCGGCTAATTGACATTCACTAAAACACCCTTATAAAGGTTCTTCACCTCCTCGATGGAGAATCGAATGGATATCTTACCAAATAAAGAACATTGTCGCTACCAAATGAGCTATGGGGCAAGCTTTGAACTTTGCATTTAGTGTTAAAGCAATTTACTTAATATAATCATTAACATGGTGAGGCTACTTCTCTTCCTGGCCTTCAGAGAAATTCGAAAAGACGAAGAAACAGTTAGCAGAAAACAAACAAACAAGGCATAACACTGTTTCTCCAGAGTGCGAGCAAGGAAATCGGAAACCAAGGGCGGGGGGGGGGGGCGGTTAGAGGAGAAATGGGGTTCGTAGTTAGTCTAGATGTAGTCTGGAAAAGTGGAAAACTAAAAACGTTGTTTCCTTTCAGAGATTAAATGTAATCAAGTAGGCATCTGATAACTTTTCATACTCAAACTTTTTTCTAGTTTCAAAAAAAAAGAAAAAACTTCCTAAAATAGAAGCTTACTGCTACAACTGCTAATAATAATCTACGGTACTTACAAGCCCTAAAAACCCACGACCTGCCCACAGTGGCTTTCGTCATAATTTTAAGATTAGGTGATTAATGACGTATGCTTAAATATATATTTTGAACGTAAACTGCGTATGTCATCTTGCCCAGTTTGCCTGGACGAGGGACAAGAAAACCGAGTTTCTCAGGGGAAAATCATTCCCCTGAGAAACTCGCCTTCCAATGAAAAGTCCAGTTAAAGGTTCCTCGCTAGCGTCCTAGTGGATTCGAATCAAAGGGTTTTGTCAAAGATCCTGTGCTACGGAGGCTCTCATTTGTATCATCATCTTTAGTATTATTACAATGTCAAATGCCAAGTTAATAAAACGGACAACAATAAATTTGATTTCTATTTATCACCAGCAGAATGCAAATATTAAACAAGTTAATTAAAACATAATCAGTAGAAAATCTTCCGACTATGTGTCAATTACAAAAAAAAAATTATATAAGCCACCACCCACAGACACACGTGTGTGTGGGGGGGGGGGGTACCTTAACTGTCTTTTCCAGTCATTTGGAATATCAACACAGTTTCTTTTCTATTCTACTATAAAAATTGTTCTACACCTTTGGGTATCACCGAGTTTATTTCATTCCACATTGATTTTATTTTTATGTCTACCGTCTACAAATTATTGGAAATCTATACTACATCAGTACCGTGCTTGAGCTAAGAAAACTAGTCGTCCTTCAGGTAGACTAGTTTGTTATCTTCCCTATTTAAATATTTTTTAAACCAATTTATTTATATAATGGCCTTACACTGAACCTCTAGAAATCAATCGGTTTTGACGAAGCCCTCTGGTTGAAAAAAACCTGTCTAGACTCGAAGAACTTTCATCCGGGCTTTTCGTCGGAAGGTCAGTTAGCGGCCACATACGGAAGTGGGAGGATTTGTTTCATCCAGAAACTCAAGTTTTGCATCCAGCAACCAGAAAAACGGGCCAGGAGAATACACGCAATTTACATATCAAAAATATATATTTACACATATATAAGACTATCCATTTTACTCTAAAATTATGGTTACGAAAATCAATATAAGCAAATTATGGATATTATAAGGGCTTGTAATACCGCCGATTATGATTATTAGTCTATCTCTATGCCCTTAAACTGCAATAATGCACATTTAAGAAATATCAGTATTTGAGATAAATGTGTGGAAGTTCTTAATGTGTTCTTAAAGTCTTAATGAGTCCAGACAAATTATATACTTAAAGCATGTTTCAATGGAACACTGGAATTTTGAAGTATATTTATAAAGAATACCTATAAAACCATGCTATATTGCAAGCCTAGTTGGTCGAGTAGTTACCTTATCCTTTCTCCAACCAACAGGCTGTGAGTTCGAATCCCGCCATCGACATAGAGTTCGTGACTCTTCAAGGTGGGAGATGAATTTCATCGCCTGGTGTGAAACCACTACCCCGCTAATTGAAGGCTGAGCGGTGGTCTCACACTGGGCGATGAAATTTATCGGGCGGTGTGAGGAGTGGCTTGAAAAAAGTTCTGTTTGGTCTCTAGAGAAGGGTTCTAAACTATGTAAAAATAAATTAAAAACAAAAATATATAAAATTAATAGAAAAATCTTAGACCACCCATGGTACGAAAGTATAGATTTATATAGATTTACAAGACGTCCTGGTTGGCCCAGTGGATAGCATACCGCTCTTCGACGATCGTGGGATCGAGTCCCACCGCAGGCATGAGTGTTTGTAAAAGCCTGCTCTGGAAGAGCTTGTATAACTCTTTGTGTTTATAAGGCTTGTCTAAAAAAGGTTTCGTGGGAGCCAGATTAAAAAAAAAATAGAAACTGTAGCTGTTCTGTAGATATAATTGCGGGATATCAAAGCTCCGAATAACCAATTTTCTTTAATCTGTCACCACAGCGAGATAGTAATTAAGTCGTCTAGAAGTACGCTTATATAACGACTTATTTATTTATTAATGGAGTTAAATTGCGATGTATAAGGCTGTCTGAATTCATTTTATCCGATTCAGTGGGTTGGGATTCCATGGATACAATTAGGTAGTAGTAGTGCCATTGGAAAAACAGATGCTGATTTAGTTTTGAAATTGTGGTTTGGACCTGTGCTTAAATTCGTTTACCAAACAACACATAACGAATTTACTGAGACTCCTTAACATTTTAACTTCAGACAACGCTGTTTGTTTTATTTCATTATGTCATGAGATTAATTTGCACTATTTTGGTGAATTATGTGAAATCTTATAAATTAAGCATTCCGTGATAATATCTATTTACATTGGAAATACTGGAATTTCAAGAGTTTAAAAAATGTAAAAGAGTTTTTATAATTTCAGAAAACTTGCCATTACTTTTGACTACAGAAATTTTAAACAAAAAGGTTTAATACGATAGTCACATCTTAAACCTGTACTTTGTTGTCGGATACTTAAATGGTAGTAATGCTCTCAAGCATTGTGGCAGACGTGTAAAATATTCATGCTGTGAGAGGTCGAACAAAAGCTCATATCCAAAGGAAAACACAAGCAGCTGGGGAGTTTTACACTATCGCTTATTTGAACTTAGTTGATATCGCATGATCGTAAAACACGTAGCCCGCCCGAAAGGTCGAGTTTCGTTATATCAAAAGTTTGTTCATGTTATTTGTTGTGCTAGACGTCAGCTCAAATAGTAAACAAAAAGTTACAATTTTCATTCTCTCTCTCTGTCCAATTCGCATCTTTTGTTTTTATTTATGCCAATACAAGAAGATCAACTTCTGAAGAAAAAAAAAAACTGAAAACTTTTTTTTTTTAAATTTTAGGAGTGTCTCCTTTGCTTTTTGACAGTGTTTCTTTCATTCAATTCACTTGAAAATAGCAAAATTATGATACAACTTTGATTTGCTAAACATTAAATACTTACTATTACATAATTAAATTTGCTAAATTCCTTATACGATGATACATATTTTCGTTACATGCAATGGTGTGTTATTTTCACTGATAACTTGCTTGTAAGAATAATTTCCCTATTTTTCCTAAAATGTAAGCAGAATGCACTGGATAACTTCGTAAAACATCTGACCAGTGATATATATATATATATATATATATATATATATATGAAACTCGACAGCATCTCTGTGTATAATATTTAAGTGCGATTACATATTAAAATGGTAAATATAATATACGCAAATACAAATGTGACTAAACTCCAAATTCCGATTTTATCATACATCAAAAGTATGATGCTTTATGATGTGAAACTCTCAATAAATGTAAAATTAATCGTGAACTTTGAGCAGCTTTACTAGAATCTGAATGATATGTAGATAGTCAGAAACATAACCCGTTCGACTTACACATCAGCGACGACAACGACTGGATGGCTCGGAATAGTTACCGACGAAAGACAGAAATAAAGAGTTAAGCGTCTCAAAAGAAAAAACAGAGAATAAGGCCTACGAAGTGTAGATATTTCATCGACAACGCAACATTGAATAGACGGATAACGGGGAACACGGATAGTTGAGTACGTACCCAAAACTCTTCTCGAATATAAATAGAAAGGTAGTTCGAGAAGCTGTTTGCGTATCTCAACCTCGACGTACCCAATATCGATATTTACCAGGTGAGACATTTTAATCAGATCTTTCGAGTGCCTGCCAAGAGCTTGCGAAATATAAGAAACAAAATTTAATTTCTCTCTTTCTTTTTTCTGTACAAGTATGATCTGCACTAAATTATTACACGCCAAATGATTTCTAGTACATTTCATGTAAAATGAAACAATTTAATTTCTAGAGAGAGGAATATGGCATTTTTTATCTCTCATATATTTAGCTAACTCGCAAGTAGTTTTAGATTAATTTCTTCTACTTTTAAGTAAGAATAATTATTCCATTAAGTACTTTCGAAATCAAATAAAAAATGCCATTAAGGAGTTTTTATTTTATTTTATTTTATTTGACAGTAGTTTATAGTTATGATTTAGGTATGATTACGTTGATTTGCCTATAAGATGACGAAATGTATCATGAAGCAAACAATTTTACGACATTTCCAATAGCATTTAAGTAAAAATCTGTGCATGTATCGGGTTTCCAATATCGTTTTATGTGGAAAGCCACATTGCACTCAGAAAAAACAACCATTTGTATATGCTGGACTTAAGCAGAGTCTAAAGTTGAGAGCCCTTTTCGAATGAAAAACTGATAACCTATTGTTTTAATATTAAATGTTTAATTTAAAATCAGAAATTCTAAACGCATTCGTTATTTAAAAATAATGGAAATACTCGTTACATTTGAAATGTAAACTCTTAAACAACTTATATATGTGCGTGTATGTGGAAAAGATTTATTTTTAGTAGTTAATTGAGAAGAAATTCGTTTTACCTACTTGACGAGGTATAGAGAAATTCGTTTATTATTTTGTCATTCAACATATCTTCGCTAGTAAAGTGATCCTGTTGCAGAGTAGTAAACAATTGGTAAGGAATTAATTCTTTGTGATGCATTTTCGATAGTTGGACGTTATAACAGAAACCATGCTATTCGGTTTACAGACCGTAGCTTATATGAAGGTAGACGGAACAACAAAATTAATACGGTTGCTTGTTTATTTCATCGAGCAGCTTGTTGAGATATAAACTGAAAACCATCAATTTATAAAGCAACGTGCTTACATTTTAAGGAGCATTTAGCAAAATGCATAAGTATTAAATTCATCTTCTACATACGCTTTCAAGTTATTCCAAGACTGGATAGTTGATTTCATTAGATTTCAGTATATGGAGTCGAGCTATGTCAATTTTTCTTTCAATCGAATCATTTGTAGGAATACAAAGGGACAGAGCGTGTACAAATTATATATTGCAATAACTCGAGTAAAAATGGATTAAAAAAAAAAGAAAGAAAGCAGGAATGGGATATATACAAAAGTTTTCCATATTCAAATTGCCATTCTGATTTCAATATCATTTTGTTGGCAAAAAAGATTCAAAATGAATTAATCATTCTGTACTCACTGGACAATTTAATGAAATTTGATCTTTAGAATTTATACCAAAATTTGTTTAGGCGTTTCAATTTTGATTACAATCTGCCCATTGGCAAGTGGCAGTATATTGTGCAAAAGAATTATGTCTATAGACATAAAAATAAGCAAAAAAAAAAAAAAAAAACAGGTCAGCATTTCACAAAAGTACAATAATTTTTGACACCCGCACACACACTGGAGATCTTGGACTAATCTGAATTTGTCGTAGAAAATGGAAATATCGACGACTAAAAAATCAACTTTGGACAATTCCAGACTATATATTTACAAACGAACATAAACAACAATAACAGCTTCCTAAAAATGTGTATTAGTCATAGGAGTATACACCTAGGCCTAAAACTAGATGAAACATTTTCCCTATTATAATTCATTTTTTATTATAATTTTATTAGCAAAAACTGAAATGATCATAATTTAGAAAGATATTACGATAATGAGGTTAAATAAATTGTGTTCAAAATAAATAAAATGAAAACATCTGTGAAACAATTACAAGATATTATGAATGTAGTTTTACTCAAAGATTAAAATAACTACTCATCAAATGCCAAATCTAATTTAGTACAATGGGTGGTTAAGGATTCTGTTTTCTATGGTTATTAATTTTATATACTTTAAGGATTTTTATTCGATTGATACATAATCGGGAACCTCAAATCTAGAGACCAAACATGGAACCTTTCAAGTCCTTTAGGCCTCCAAATAAGCGGGACGATTGTCTTATGTTATGCGATGAAATTCATCTCCCAACTAAGAGGCATTCACAAACATCCATGCCCACGACCTGCTGGTTGGAGAGCAGATACGCCAACCAGTTGGGCAATTAAATTTAATTAACCACTCCAAGCATAAGCAAATGAGCCTGCAATTTTGCAAGCTACAAAAATCTCTGGATTAGAGTAATTAGAGAATTTCTGTCCGATTGGTGAAGAAGAATTAAATACTCCCTTAGTGACGGAGATAAATATAAGTATTTAATTATTTTAAATACATGATACATTTCTAGAATTATAACAGATACGTAGACAACTTATTATGAAGTCAATGATATTAGTGGCGTTTCCATATAATTAAGTCGAAGCAACTAAAATCACAAGGCGAGTGCACTGTCTGCGAGTTGCGTGTTCATAGACTTTTGAGGGAGGGCAGAAACCTGAATTTTTCCTGAAGAAAATCGGAGATCGCATGAGCCCCATATAACATATGATCAGTTGAAATACGTTATTTCAACTTATCGATGATGTTTTGATAATGATGCAAATGATCTTTATAAATTCTCTTTAGCCTAACTTGAGCATGCTTATTCTTGGAATGAATAAATATAAGAATTTAATTTTTGCAGCACCAAGCACAAATAAATAATCTAGCAATCTCATTATCGTTTAAGAGTTAACATCGCAAAGGTTATCATTTCAATCTTCAACATGCATACTAGTACTATATTAGATACGTAGAAGAGGCGCAGGCACGATATTCCGAAAATTACATAATTGTAAGTTAGACAAACTGGTAATAATCATAAAGATACTAAAATCCATTTAAAGTTTTAATGGAACGTCATACACCACAAATTAGCATTGAAATGAAAATTATGTAGATATTTAGAAAAACAAATTCTGTAACTCAGACCTCAGAAAAATAGGAAGGAAACAGTTCCTTTTGGGGAAAGCATCTGACGATTTCACACGCCGCAAGCATCAGAAGCTTGTCTCATTCATAGGTAGTATCTCCATAGTCTAATTAAGAGAGCAAAATATAGACTAAACAAGCAAAATAAAATTGCTTTGGTCCACTAAAGATAACATTCACATGATCGTTAGAAAATGTGAATGGTTTTTAAATTGTTTGATTCATTTCAGATGTTCAAGTTAATATTTGAATTACCTTGGATGAGAAGGACAATTTTATTGAATGCCATGTTTATATAAACTAAATTCATCAGCAAAAAAGCAAGGAAACGATCGCAGACAGTCATAAACTGGATAAAAGCATTCTTGTATAGTGTAATAGTTTCGTAATAGAAGTTCTGTATAGTATAATGGTTTCGTAATATTCTTCTTACATAGTGACGCCATTCGTTATCACAACTGAACATAGAGCAGTTTATGGCATATGTACAGTAAAACCACTTTTGTTTTGGCTAATTTTGCCATTAAAATGGTTTTACTGCAACGGCCAATTTTGATAGTGAACTTAAATGCCAATTTCATCAAATTCCATCAAGTCAGAGAGGAATAATAATTCCTCCCTCATTTGATGGAATTTTTTTTCCAAATAAAAAAGATCGGTTATAGTGAAAAAATAGTAATTATTATAATCTCAAGTTGAATGATAAAAAAAAAAAAACTTTTTTCAGCGAAACAGTCTTGAATCTAGGATCCCTTTAACAATGAAAATTACTATCTTCCACCATATTTACTTAGTATGAATGCGTTCGTAAATCTTTCGGCTGTTTTCGGGTTGTTCATAACACACGTTATTTTCAAATAAGTCCATAAAGTCGGTTCTTTTTGGGAAAAAATCCGATGAAGATTGCCTAAAACGTTTCATTGAACTCACAAATTTCATTGTATTCTGTGTAGCCGAGTATAATTATTGAAATATACAATTCAGAGACGCCTGTAACCTGCAAACGATCTGCTTGAAACAAAGAGTGGAATGGCCCAACAATTTACTTAAGAATTTCAAGTACTGTACAAAATGTCAATAAAATCTGTTCAGTCAGAGTCCCGGATAAACTTCATACGGATGGACAGACAAAAACGCATCTAATAGTGTGCGTACACATTTTGTGAAACGTAGGTAATTTAAAATAAATAAATAAGCAACTTGGAATGGTCATATTAAATTAAAATAAATACGAGTGATTCTAATTTAATACAGGGCTCTAATAAAGTTTCGAAATACATCAAGGTAAGCAATTATGAATTCAGCCATCAAGGTTATATGATTTCCATAGAGACAGGTGAAAGTTATATTTAAGGTATTAATTCCAAATATAATATTGCACTTTTTTGTTTATCCGACAACTGATAGTTACTTCAACCTTCCAATGAACTTTGTTCAAAGTTTATTGGAAGGTTGAAAGGCGGGTTTTAGCCGACCTGGTTGGTCGAGTGGTTAGCGTACCCACTCTCCAGCCATAAGGCTGCGGGCTCGAATCCCGCCATGGGCATGGATGTTTGCGATTGTCTATAAAAATACTAGTGGTGGTGGTAGTAGATGGCGCAGATGTAGTTGATGGTAGTTGCAGGTTTGTTGTAGTTGATGGATTGAGTGGTGGAGACAGAGCTGTAGAGCAGATGCCCTCCCTCGATGAGCTTTTGGACTACCTGGAGGTGTCACTTGTTCAGGAGGACATAGCATGGTTCGTTGAGGAGAGATCGATTTTAACAAAATTTATAAGTAAATTATACTTGCTAAGAAATTGTATTCTTGCTTGATCCTTTACCCAGGTGTAATCAAACAAAGTTTGGCTGTGAAGTACCTTCATGACTAGGCTACTTCTATATATAAAGGATGTTGGCTTCACATCAGTTGCTTCAAGTGTCTCCGTAGTTTAGTCGGTATAGAAGAAGCCGTTTGGTTGGAAAGACCTGGGTTCGAATCCCATCCATGACGTGAGGGAAACCTTTATCTGGTCTCTTTCGACTAAAGGTGATAGCCGGTCTCATACGAAGGTAGAGGGGTTTTTGACCTGGAAACGTGGTTATTTCATCCCTCAGAATAGGCAAACCGGCCTGTGAACACCAACGGAGCTACAATCATAAAATACATAATTCCTCACGAGAAGAGTTCAACCTGTCCTAAGGGACGGTGGAGGAACTCCATACGATTAAATAAAAAGTTGCTTCAAGTGTCTCATAATGCAAACCTCCTTTCAAACGTGTATATTGCTATACATTGTGGCGGAATTGAATAAAATTAAACAAGCACTTATATCATAAATGATCAAACACAATGTTTAATCATTTATGTTTAAAATGCTTAGTTGGAAAAAAATATAACGTTTTATATTTTTTTGGAAAAAAATATAAAACGTTAAAAATTTTTATAACGTCATGAACAAAAGAGAGCAATGCAATAGTTAGGATATAATTTATTTTTATGTTAGCAAAACCCATAATAGCATTCCATATAAGAGTCTGCTAGACGAGCGCCGAAACAGGTATTCTAGATAATTACTTGGCGAAATGTAAAGGAGATTGATTGACACGTAGACAACACGGAACAGTTTAAAAGTATAAGAGTCGGGTGATTACGAGTGGAGTACTCCAATGCTCAATATAAAAGTCTTTTATACTAATCAATCATAAATGATTAAGGTTTAAATATTAAAAGTAAAATTTCTATCTTTGTTGATGGCGTAAGCTGAGAAGTAGGAGTCGTTTGTTCAGATGATTTCAGTTCTTTACACGGTGACTTTTAAAAAAACTAGAATAGCGTGGAAATTTCAAGAATATGTAGTTTGCAAAGGTGGATAGCATCAGATGGGGGTATGCGTTGAATGTGCAAACTTCAGAAAGAGTCAGTGAATACAAGGAGTTGGATTATTTTCGATTGATGAGAACTGAAGTTCAGGAATCATATTACTAACACAATTAGTAAATCTCAGCAAACCATAGATTTAATTAAAAGAAGTTATGATTCCGTTATGTAAGATCTCTGGTCAAACCGATATGGGATTACAGTTCACAACTTTACTCATCTAGGTTTTTTAACGGATGTCACAGAGCTGAAGGGGTGTTCAAAGAAAATTTACTACGTATGTGATGTGGTTGTATGATGATAGTAATGAAAATTGGCTGGTTAGCTATTATAATTTATTGAATTTATCCAACAGAATACGGAGGGAGGGATTTAATGGGAGTTTTTAAGTTTTCGGGGATACATATCAGATGACTAACAAAAATTTACTGCATTTGGCTAAACCAGGCTCTACCAGAGAGCATGCCAAAAAGTACTGAAGACAAATAGATATATGAATCTCATTTTATACCCTCAGGATTAAAATATGTAGAATGGCAGTGGATTATATAAGCAGTAAGATTATATAAGAAAATGGCAGTGGATTATATAAGCAGTAAGATTATATAAGAAAGAATTTATTATATAATCAATTCAATAACAACTATTCAATTCTTTCTTTAATAAAGAATTGGATAGTTCTTATAAAAAATGAAAAGGATGCGAAAAAATTAAGGAGAAGATAAGTTATGGGTATGAATACACAAGCCAACTTGTACATGGGAAGGGGGGGGGGGGATTTCGCGCGACGCGTATCAGTTTGGCCGGAGTCATCACTAGGTACGTATAATGTGGTGCGCTTCATCTCCTCCCTCAGTTTGTCGGTCAAATAAGTACTGTTGCTGGTTTTCCTCCAGTATTTGTGTGCTTCGTTAAAAAATAAAACCAACCTCGAACATACTTGGTAGTAGTAATAACAATAATACATGCATTGTCCCGATGAATTTGGACAATTCGTGAAGTTCATGCCGTTGCAATCCTAGATAGACTTAAGTGAAAGATCGATAATAATTTTATTCGTCTAAAATTATGCTTCTTATCCATTTTTTAACATTTTACAACAAATTTCAAACTACCTTTACACGAATGTAAATAATTGAAACCTTACCTAAATATATATCATAGAAAAATAATAATACATTTAATAAAGCATTTAAAATTTTATATTAGTTTGTTTATATATTTGTGTAATTATTTGAATCTTTCGTCAAACTAAAGGGAAATAAAAATTTTGCTTCTGCATATTAAAACATTATCATCATCAGTTTAAGGCTGCCATGAACTATCTATCTCGTATATTTCTGTAGGAATTCAATTCCACTTATACTTTGTACATTTCCTTCTTGGATTGTTCTCCACATGGAGAATTTGATGAAATCTTTTAGCACATATGTCCATACCTCTATGACCGGTTTTCTTTGCTATTATTTGAATTTGTCAGTACAATTCTTCTTTGATGGCCTGACAGTTTTCATTTCAATTCATGTTGCTTGTTTTCCTGAAGTTGTTTTCAAAGCTTGAAAATCTTTGTTCTTCATTCTGTTTGATAATCCAAGTTTCGGTCCATGAAAAGCTTTGGGGGGTACCACCGAGCTATACACTTTGATTTTAAGTTCGTTAAAGATGGGCGAATTTTTTCAAATATTTCCGAGTTTGGTATAATAGACACAATTTTTATTACCTGCACTTCAAGTTCTCCGTTTCCGCTTATTGCCACTGTTTGGTTTTATTAAAATTTATTTGCATTGCAGCCATTGTATTTTTATGTAGGTTTTTAATCATATTCAATTGCCCCCACATAGCATTTATTTGCTGCAGATCCTTCTGCCTCTCAGCTCAGGTGCAGGAGTAATATAAAAAATATACTTTTAAGTTGTTCCTTATATCATCTGCATATTTTAAATTACGTATTTTTGTCCATTTTGCAGATATTCCCATGTTTGCTAGGATGGTTCTCTTTTACTAGTTCAGTGGACATCTATGCATGACACAAATTAGGCTATTATTTCAGAAGTATCAACTCCTCCAAATTTTATGACAGCAGTGGTGTTTTTATAGTGCTGGAGTATGATAGAGTATTTTTACCCACTCTTTTTCGTTTTAAAATTCCAAAAACTCTTCCGCAATATTTTTTATCATATCAAATTCAGATAACTAAGAACAACAGACACAGAGTGTATCTATTGTTGATCTCTCTCTCTCTCTCTCTACTAAATCTCATTTGCTTCTCTCCTAAATGTTGTCCATAAGTTGCTTTAATTCTCCTTTGTATTATTCTAATAAATAAATTATGTGTGGCTTAATCAGTTATCGGTCTATAATTTGAAAACATTCTCGAATATATATTTTATATGCATGGGAAGTATTCTTCCCAATTTCCAGTCATTAGGAATTTCTTCAGAGATTATGACTTAGTTAAATAACTATGCAGCTATGGTGAAATAGCCACACATAATACTTAGAAGTCTGAAAGTATGGATGCGAAACAGCTATCAGTATTTCATCTCTGCTGTTCATTATCGTTTTTCATTTGTCTAATAGACTCTCCGTAGCATAGTCAGTGTAGACGAAGTCCTTTGTTCGGAAAGACCTGGGTTCGATTCCATGACGTGAGGAACTCTAACGGTCTCTTTCGACTAAAGATCAGTTAGCCGGTCTCATATGAAAACTTGGGTTTTTCGTCTCTGAGAACAGGCAAACAGGCCTGTGAACACACATACGGATCTACAGTCATAAAATACATATTACCTCATTAGGAGGGCTCTACCAGTCCTAAGAGACGGTTGAGGAAAGGGGGAGGGGAACTCCCGCACGAAAAAAAAAATTGTCTAATAACAACACCTATCGTCATCTTTAATATTTGTGGGATCTCATCAGTTTTATCAAGCTTCTTAGAAATGCCAAAAATTTGTTTAAAATGGTCAGCCCAAATTTCAGAAATATTCGTAATGTCACCAGTTAGATTTCCTCCTTTTACCTTTTGTTTTTAACTGTGTAAGTTTATGCGTTGTTGAAAGTGAGTCTACTGTGCTATATACTACTTTTGGATTAAAACGTTACATATAATAATAACAGCTTTATTATTATACAGTGTATTTATATATGGCTTGAGTTATCCAAGCTGGCACGATGATGAGAAAATTGCACATCTGGGTTTTTCTCTTCAGCATCATGACTGATCTCGATAATGTGGCCTCAGTCTCATTAGTTATATTAAGCAAAAAGTTATACCTACATGATAATTAATATAAACATATTTCATAGAGGTGTATTCATTTATTGCATGTTTATGATGCATATACGGTATGTCCAATATAAATCTAAGTGCTAAAATAATGAGTTCGCTCTCTATTTTTTTATATAATTTGCTAGAGAGTGTATGCTCATCTTGAATAGCCTAAAGCTATAGAAGCTCCAGAGGGACACGCAACGATCGCGCAGTCTAATTCATCGATTGTTATAAACGGCTACAGAAATTAGATTACAATAATTCACTTGTTATAGCTAATGCGTCTTATGACTTGCGGCGACATTAAAAGATCTCTCTCCTCAAAGTCTGCCAAGAGATGCAATTTATTGGAAGATGGAAAGATAATTTTCTTAAATTATTGAGGTAATAAAATAACATTCATCAGGTGATCACATGACATATTTAGCTTGACTTGCAACACATAATAAACTGATAAGACATGGATAAAGCCGGATCAAATGCTATTTACCTTAAGATTGGCTCGCAACGTAGCATTTTTCTTTTCATAAGGATGCATTCAGAGAACTCCTATGAGTACAATGAATAAAGCATAGAGTATTAATATGCATTATCACTGCTCTGAGAACAAAATCAACTCACGGAAATGAGTATAAGAAAATGAAGCAACTTGAATGACTGTCGAGTCACCTTTAAAAAGAAAAAAAAAAGTAGATGAAGTTTTGTAAGCAGTTCTCACTCACTGACGAGAATACTGATAAGTTCGAAATGATTAGAGTTTCGTTTTACGAGCAAACAGATCCCTCTTTTTGTAGACGTAAACTATTCTCGAGACCTTCAGAAGACTGCAGAATACTTGGCAGTGCCATTAGGCTAATTTCACACCAATACTTTAGCTTCAATAGAAAGAATGACTCAATAAAAAAAAAAAGAATCTGGCAGCTTAAGATAATGAAAAACGTGCTTCGATTGTATTACATGCATTCACTTCCTGTGGCCGTTTTTAGATAAAGTAGTAGACGATTAAGCTGTTAACAGGTTAACGCTTAATAAAACAAATAAAGCTCATCTAACACATGACTATTAATAGTTATTCAGTCTATTAATAGTCTAATAGCAATATATGTGATTCGGATGCCAAGTAAGCAAGAAAAAAGGCGGGAACTAATTTGGTGTAAAATTATTGATAGGAGATTAGTAATAATATTAACGTAATCATTTAGTACAGTCATAGTTTAATTATGATGATGCGATTTTTTTTTAGGAAGAAGAGTTCAAAAAACGTGTTCATGCAACAGATGCAAAATGAGATGAAAAAAACAATTAGCAACCTAAATATCGAATCGCTTTTCAGAAGTTTAGTTCAGTTTTACCACAAAACATTTAATTTCACGCAGATCGATAGATGAAGTAGTATCAAAAAGCTGTGTCCATGAACAAAAAGCAAATAAAAAATCAACTTACAATTAACATAAATGTTTAAGATATATTATTCTCAGAGCCAATGTTAACTACTTGCTTTTTCATTTCATTTTTTTCATGCACTTCAACGTTACCAGTTAAAAGAAAATCAAGTATAATTCATCAACAAATTCCTAACATGTACCCTCAAGGGGTGTATAGGATATGATAGTACTACATGAAAAATTTACATCATTACTAACTCCCTATCTACAATTTTCTTCCAAATCAATCTGTTACTTGTCAAGACTCCAATATTATCAGGTCTTATATTTCTATCGTCTAAGGCACATTGTACTGAATCAATCCACCTATATCTTGGTCTTCCTCTCGGTCGTTTTCCAGCCAATCTGGCTGAGAACACTTGTTTTGCTAATCTTTCCTCGCCCATTCTGTTTAAGTGACCATACCACCTGAGATTAGCTCTGCTAACGCACTTTTGGATGCCGACAATTTCAAGTTCTTTCCTAATATCCTCATTTTTAATATGATATTGTCATTGATGCCAACTCTTAACGCCTCTAATCTTTCTCAGGACTCTCATATCTGCGGTCTCTAGTCTTTGGTCAAGTGTTTTACTTCTGACCCAGCTCTCAGATCCATTAGTTAAAACTGGTTTGAACACAGTCTTGTATACAGCTAATTTAGTGTTCCGACAAATTTATCTCTTATTCCATATGAATTTATTCAAATGACTTCCTACCATACCAGCTATATTGATTCTGTCGTCTATTTCCTTATTTAATTTACCATCTTCAGTAAAAATCGTGCCTAAGTAGCTAAAATGTTTTTCTTGTTCCACAGGTTCCCCGTTCACAACACAGTTGACATTTTCAACAATTCTACCTAAATGCTGACCTTCATACCATATCTATTACAACAGTTATTGAATTTAGTCAGGGAATCTTGCAAACTTGTAGCGGATTTATTCAGAAGTATAACATCCTCCGCATAAAGCAAAGAGCTGACATTAACATCTCCAATTCTGATATCATGTTTAATACCACTTTCCTTCATAATGTGATCCATATACATAATGAATAACAGAGGGGATAATGTACATCCTTGTCTCACACCAGATTTAACATTAAACCATCTTCCTGTACATCCTTCAATTCTAACTTCCGACTTACAACTCAAATACAGACTAAGTATTGCTTGATATAATGCTCCATTGACACTATATAAGAATAGCTTCTCTCTTGGCACCCTGTCATATGCCTTTTCCAGATCGACAAAACCTAAATACAGATCATTGTTATATTCCCATACTTTTCTCGACTATTTGTCGTAGAGTGAAGATCTGATCCTGACAGCCTCTATTTGGCCTGAATCTAGCTTAGTCTTCACCAAGATTTTCTTCCATAATTCTTCTCAACCGTTTCTCAAGTATACTTGCATAGATCTTGCCAGGAACACTCAGTAAGGAAATACCTGTAATTCTCGCATTCAGTTTTATTTCCCTTTTTATATATGGGCGCTATTAGAGCTCTACTCCAATCATCTAGAATTCAACTCTCTGACCAAGGTTTCTGAATTATAAAATGCAGCCACTATAAGACTTTTATATCTCCATACTTGAGCATTTCTAGTCGAATATCATCTACTCCCGCTGACTTTCCACATTTCAAGCCTTTGATGGCTTTTTCTACTTCAAGTAAGGATGTGTATTCCTGACTGTATGCCTGTTGAATGTTTTTGACCACTGTGCTATCACTGCTTATTTCATTTAGCAATTTATCGAAGTAATTACTCCATACTTCAAGGATATCTTTTTCTCCTGTTTTCATGTCACCTTTATCATCTCTAACTCCTTTTACAGCACTCTTTCCTCCATTTCTAAGCTTCTTCAACAACCTCCAGAATATCTTACCACCTTCTTGATATTTATTTTCTATGTTCTTGCCAAAGTCCTCCCATGACTTTTTTTTAGTTAGTTTTACACAATGTTTCCCTTTCTTACATTTGTCTCTGTATTCTCTAAGCGCACACAAGCTGACTTATTTGTCAGGAACTTTTGATATGCTTCCTTCTTTTCCTTCACTGCCTCATTAACTTCTTGTGTCCACAATGGAGTCCTGATTTTTCTATCCTTGCAGACAACCTCACCACATGCCTCTCTGGCTGAATCAATCAGGGTTTTATTCAAAGCTTGCCATTGAATCTCCAAGGTTTGGTTCCTGTTCTCAAACTCTTTCATTTTTTCTTCAATAAACTTTGTGTATTTTAGTCTACAGTTCACATCTGAGAGCTGCTCAACTTTTATTCGCTTTAAAACTTTCTTACATGTTATTCTTTTCAATATGAAATTCAATTTTATCCTGCTCAAGACTAAATAGTGATCGCTTCCAATTTCAAATCCTCTGTGCACTCTGGTGTCCTGCACCAGGGAGAAAACATCACTATCAACAATAACATAGTCAATGAGACTTTTCTTATTCCTTGCCTCTTCTCTCCATGTGAATTTGTGCACATTTTTATGTTGGAACATGGTGTTAGTAATAACCAGTCCATGTCATGAGCAGAAATTCAACAGGTATTTGCCATTATTATTAGCTTTGCTCTTTTCTCCAAATTTTCCCAAAATATTTTGTATGTCTCACAATCATTTCCTACTCTGCTATTCAGATCCCCAACAAGGACCAACTTTTCCTTTTTCATTGTGTCAGTTGCTTTTTCTAAAGCATCAAAAAATTCCTCCACTTCTACCTTAGTAGAACCTTCTGTGGGACCATAGGCACAAATAAGTCTCATTGCCCAGTTCCCCATTCTGATATTTGCCCACGTCACTCTACTTGAGACTGCCTGCCATTCAAGAAGATTAGCCTCGTATTTTGTGTTGAATACCATGGCTGCTCCTTCTTTTCCTTGATTGTCATTGCCTGAATATAACTTTGTATTTATTGCTCAGAAAGATCTCACCAGTTTTTGTCTTTTTTGTTTCAGTCACCCCTATTATGTCGATCTGGTTCTTATCTAGTTCCTCGGCTAGCTCCATTTCTTTGCCATTGAGGCTTCTTATGTTGATAGTACCCATCTTTAACTCTGGTGATGTTGAGTTGGGGTGTGTTTTCAGATCTGTTCCAGTAGCTGACTCTTCGCTGTTCGCCCTGGTTCCCTGGCGGAACGACGGGGGCCTTGTTTAACCGGGCGACGCCCCAGCCGGCATGAAATTTTGTCATGTTGTACCATCATTTTTTATTTTGGTTTAACCAATAAGAATACAATTTGGTCGGCTAAATCCCAAATTACCAGCCCATCCTCGTTCGTTCAGTATCCAGGTAGATACTCAACAGGGTGCACCACGAGAAGATGAGGATTGGACATTAGGTCAGAAGCCCTGGTCGGTTCTCCGCATTCCTTTAAAGACTATGTGGAGGTCCCCTCTCAGTTATGCAGCTTTGACCCTTGAGCACCACATCAAGTATGATTTCATAATGCAAAACCAAAACAAATGAAATACAATTATATAATTGTAATGTTTAAGTTAAGGGATATTACATCCCATATTGTTTCATAGCCGAATAAGAAACTCAAATAGTTTCATGCCGAATATAGAAACTATATAAAGTTCGGCGAGTCCAAGCGTAAGCAAATACCTGGATAGTGCAACACGAAACCTATTTGGTAGTGCAACACTGAAGCAACTCATAGCAAGGGTGGGGCGTTCAAGCGTAAGCAAATACACTATCCAGGTATTTACTTATGCTTGGACTCGCCGAACTTTATATAGTTTCTATATTCGGCATGAAACAATATGGGATGTAATATTCCTTAACTTAAATAATTTCACGTCGCCGAATTGAAGCCGTAGGCTCTTCATATAATTAGTAATTATATAATTGTATTTTAATCCAGGAGAAATTGAATGTTTATCATTAGACACCAATCAATAGCATATAACGGATTTTCTTAAGTGTTGTCCACAGGCTCTGATCTTCCTGAAGGCTAACGGATCTAATTATTTAAGTATTTTTCTGTTATCATTGCCAGTCTACTCTCAACTAGTAACAAAAATCCAATGCGGATAAATTCACTAAATAATACTCTTAAAACGTTGTTTTGGCGAGATTTTTCGGCACAAGTCATCATTGTTCTTAAGGACTCTTCTTATAAAAGCTGGTCTATAAGAGCTTCCCTTCCCCCAGACCTCTTTCACTGATGTCAGTCTATAATGAATTAGTTTGGATTTTCTAATCAAAACTTGGTAAACAAATTACGTCAACGATACAGATGCTAGTATTAAGTCTTCCTGTGTCGTCAACAAATTTAATAAAATAAATAGAAGAGCAATGAAAAAATATCTTTCAGGTTATAATCAGAGCACTGATCAAAGCTGTAGAACTTTTCTGATTTCAAAAGCACGCACAGTCCAAAAGTAATTGCCTACTGCTCTTTTTTATATAGTGTTTTATTTCAAAATATATTACTAGATTTTATGTTTCGAAGATTATATATAGAGTTAAAACGAAAATTTCATCGAACACCATTTTAATAAACGCAAGGAATTCAAACTTAGAGGAAAATTTTGAAGGACATTACTAGAGTCAGTATTAAGTTTTTTGTTTGTTTGTTCCATACGCTTTGCGTTACTTCGTGATTTCATCCAAGAAACGAATATTTTTGGATGAAAATGATTGATTCTCAGAGACAATTCGATGTTGTTCGTATAATAAATGGGAACGCCAACGTCGAATAAATGTACGTTTTTCTTCCCCAATTTCAAAGAAAATGAAATGATGCTTGTAATAACCAAAATTCTATGACTGTCCCACAAGTAATATCTGTTACATTAAATACTCATAAAATGTATTCATTTTCAAAAACTTACTATACATCACTTTAGTATAATTTCTCTCATTTGTAATCAGTTTCGTGTTTATAGAATCGACATACTAGTAAGCAGGTGTCCCTTATTGATGTACACAAAGAAGAAAAGTAATAATGGAATAACCTAAAACAGTTATTCCGGTATTACTTTTACTTAATAAGTGAAAAATGTTATGTTTCTATATTATATATACGGCCGGAGAGAAAATTCTGTTTCTTTTGCTTGAAAATGTTCGTTTTATTTGTCTCCATTTCGAGGCGAATAAATAATATAATATTAAATATATAGAAAGCTTTATTGTTAGTGCCTGACAAGTGGAGAACAACTAATTGCTAAAACAATAGAAGTCTGATTTTGACATCTTCCATCGTGTATAAAATGGCTAGCAGAATGGATATCTAATAGGAATTACTATGAAAGAAACAAGATATTATATGGAATCAACCTATATCGTCATGCAAAGAGAAATAAATAATATGAGGTTCTGCTTTCACTGCCTCATTGGTAAATCACTCGTTTGTATGTTGGTATCGGAAACACATTAACCGGATTTAGAAGCAACTAGGACTGGGCTACTAAGGCTTAAAATATACTCTAATTAGATGGTCCCCACATATATATTCCACACAATATTAAATGATGGGGTTCTTATATACACCACTATAACAGAAAACATGAAGCTCATATTATTCATGAAGTCTCTGAAAGAATGACACTTATACATTGAAGCAACATTTCAAATTACATGTATTTGCAGTTCGATATTAAAAAAGCGATGGATATATTGACTATGACAATGCATCAATCCATTGGTTCTGACTGCCTATTAGTCATTTTCCCTGTATATTCCAGTCCGTCACCAGATCTCAGCCCAACGTAGAATGAGATAACTAAATTACGCATAATCCATACCCATACCACTTAAGTACCTCGAAGCATTATTCGCTTAAATGGATTGTTTAAAATTATCAGGAATACTTTTTGGACGCTAATAAAAGCCGTGTCGAAGGATTGGGGATTTTAACTTGAAATCAAAATGGGTTTCAAATATATAAATTACTTCTAGGAGCAGCTCAATAATTTGAATCATTTACAACACCGGTTAGTTTTAAATGACTTCATACGAGTTCTTAATGTAGATTTTTTTAAAGTGATCCATTACACGAAAGACTGGACACCACCATGTTAGCACCATTTAAGCTTAGAAATGCGGAAAACTAAACAAAGAGATGCAGAATGCCAGACATATATCGTAGGAGGAATAAAATTTGTAAGCATCTCTCATATTTCAGACCGTTGAAGGACCGGGAGCATAACGTTTTAAGGTATGAGTTTTAACAAATACTGATCGATCATTCTCTCCACGATTTTGCGTATCTGGATGAGCACTTTATAGAAAGCGGAAGCTGGAGAAAACGAGCAGAAACCCATCACTTTTTTTTTTCCTCTTTAAACGAATGTCTTATTAAAATACACCTTTCCTTTTCACTTTCAGTAGTGGCATATTTTTTAATCATTCTTACCTGTGCTCATTGATATCTGTTATTAATGAAATCTGAAGAGAGGGAAAGTGTGAAAAAACGAGAAACCAAAGAGTTTATTTTTTCTTTTGAAATTTGAAACTCAGGAATTTAAACAAGATGGTACAGTAAAAGAACGTTAGATTCTTGTTATCTACCACCATCTCATCCCGGACAACTTGGATTCGGGTGGTATGGAAAACACATAGCGTAAACATGAATTGCAATCGTCCCACTGCCGAGTGCATTAAAAGTAGAATTTGTATGCATCACATACAACACCGTAATGAATGAAAACAGTTTTAAAAAATTAAAACGAAAAATTTTATTGCTTCAAGAAGCAATAAAATTGGTTATGGTAAAACTGTCGGACCAGGCGACTGGTCGGTTGGGAGTAGTACTAACAAGAAGTCGCATCTAAAAAGTAACACGCGGACCCTGCATGGGAAGCGGGAATAACGCGTAGTAGAAGAAGAAGTAAAACTGCCGATGTTTGTAAAAATCCCGCTTGTAACTAGCGAAGAAAAACTAATTTGTTGTAGTAACTCGTATGTCATGAGGATTAACCACTTCCGTCAAAACTAGATCCCAAATAGGACCGTAATATGCAAGCCCACATTACTCGAACCAACACTTAGGGTCGTCTTCAGTGGTGAAAACCGCGTATGCAGTGGGGTGTGGAAGCTTGGAAAGCACCCTCTACGCTTAAGAGTAAATTAGGGAGGAACTACACTGCTTGGAAAGAAGTTAACGGACACCGCCATGGGCAGGGTGCATCGTGCTATGTAACGAGTCACGCGCTTGTAGCCAGTATAAATTGGAGGAATATGATACTCCCAAGTCAGTGCAACTGTGTCCGGGTGAAATGGCTGCGAGAAGAGATAACGGAATTTGAAAGAGGCGTCGTTTATAGGATGCCTTGCTGCAGGCCTTATCTGTTCGGCAAATTATTGACAAATCAGGCCAGCCCAAGTTAACAATCAGTGATACATACTGATATGGAAGTGCAGGGAGTTAGCTGCATATGCTACACGCAGTGGACGACCCACCACATTTCTCAAACATTACAAAGAATAATGTGTAAAAACCACAATTTATCGGCTGACACGTTGAATTGAATGCGGAGTTCCGGGCATCGACTGGATCACGAATCTCCACAAAACATTCGAAACCGAGGCTCACAACATGCGTTTCCATGGTAGGACTGCAATATGGAAGCCCTACATTACCCGAACCAACATGCAGCGTCGTCTTCAGTGGTGCATACAGCAGAGGCGTAGCTAGGGGGATGCGGAGGGGTAGGTCCGCCCCCGGGAGGCACTTCGAACCTTTTTGAACTTTTGCAGTTAATTCTAAAATACAGTCTCGAGAACTGATTTCCAAATATTGAAATACTACTGCGAATTTTCCTCACGATTGCTGTAAATGTTGTAAGCTACCTGTGAGAGGAGTTTTTCTAAATAAAATTTATTAAGAATTACCTACATTACTATGAAATAGACTTCGCCAATGTCATCGATGGATGATTTTGCTAGCGAAAAGCAAGAAAAAGAACATTTTAGAATGTTGAAATTAAAGTTTTACTTCAAAAATAAACAGATTTTTAATTTATTTCCCTATAAGTCGTTTTGACTTTTTGTAGTATTTTTGGTGTGTATTGAGAGGGACGGCAAACTTAGGGGCCGCCCTGGGCGACAAAAGCTCTAGCTACACAACTGGCATACAGCATGTGCAGTGTGACATGAAAGCTTGAAAAGCACCCTCTACAGAGATGGAGGGTGTGAGTGTCGCGGATGTCCGGTGAACATCTCTTTCAGCAAGACAATGCACCGGGTCATAAGGCTGCTACTGTAACTGCGTGGTTTGTGGACATGAACGTCACCACACTTGACTGGCCTTCACACAGTCCTGATCTCAACGGTACTGAACATCTGTGGGATGAACTGGAGCGTCGTGTGAGATCAAGGGACGTCCGTCCTCACAACAGTTCAACACCTAATTACATGCATACAGGAAGAATGTCCAAAATTCCCATTGATCACTATCGTACGCTTGTGAAAAGTATGCCCGTAGACTGCTGTAGTCATAGCAGAGAAATGAGTTCCTGGCTGTTTGTTCCTCACACTATGGTGTCCGTTGAATTCTTTTCAAGCAGTGTATACGACATATTAATTTATTACATATAGTTAATTTAAAAATTTTCGCACAATATCAAGTAGTAATAAAAAAATTAAATTATTAATAAAAGTATAAATAATTATGAAAATAAATATAAAACAGTCACAACGAAAATGAAATTTTAACAAAATTCTTATTATTATAAAGGCGATGTTATTTTTGCAAGTTTATAAATCCTAATACATACAAAAGTAATTCAGCACTGTTCGATGAACATTATCAGGATTTCATGCCCTTCAAATGTGCTAAAGCATTTAATGTGAGAATTCATCACCAGAAAGAAATATACCCGAAGATGGATTCTCATTCTTGGATATATTTATTCGGAAATAAGTGTCTTCTCTTGCTTCTTTCGAGACTAGACCTACTTTTCATAATTTCGGATGAAATTTCTTAAATCGCTTTTTCCATTCCTAGAAAGTTGTTGAAACGGTGGCTGTGCTTTTCATTATTAAAATACTTTAAATGGAAACACTGAAATCTTCTGTTTCCATTCATTGAACAATAAAGCTGCAATTTTAATTAGTATTAAAAGCTGTTATATTCGAAGCCCGAACAAAGGGGGGGGGGAGAATTTTTTTTTTTATCTCATTCAAGAAGGCTTAACAGTTTTTTTACAATGAATATTATCGGACATTTAGTGATAAGAGTGTCTCTCTCTCTCTCTCTCTCACACAAAAATACAGGGCGCCATAATTAAAGAGGAGGTGTTTCAGAGCGCTGTAACGAAAAATGTATTGGACAAAATTCAACGAAACTTGGTGTAAGCTCATTCTGGAACATGTTTTTTTTTATTTACAGAAGATAAAAAAAATAGCACAATTCTGCCACCAGGGGACATTTAGCGCTATAATCATGTGGTTTGGGATTAAATAGTAATGGCTAGAAGAGACAATAAATCAATTTTATTCTCGTATAACTAACAGATGTGGACCAGGACTAGTGACTTATACCATTCAATATGTCCACCTTTCAGATATTCTAAGAACTGCATTCTGGGCATAACCTTTTCTAAGACGGAACGCAGCAAATCTGCATTGATTTGCCTCACATGCTTCGTTATTCTGTCTTTCTAGGTTGCTAAATCAGGAACATGTCCTTCATATACAGTGGCGGCTCGTGGCTTGAAATCGTGTGGGTAGTGCAACTTTCAAAATATGCATACACACTGTAAGTACAGTGTGTACGTGTTTGGATAAAATATCAAAATTATGGTAAAAATTTAAAAAAAAAATAAACATGGAAAAGTATTGTTTATTATCGATAAAATTATACAGTTTAGTATAATTCAAAATTACCTAAAAATTAGTATAATAAATGTTTGTCTTTAATTGTAATGTCCAAATATTTAAAGAGACGGAGTAAACACGATAAGCACTACGAACACTCTACTGGCGCAAACTGCATATAAACAACAGTGGACGATGGACAATGCCGCATTACGCTAATAGCTCGCATCTCACTATGACGTGCATATGCTTGCGCGCGTAGCATTATGTCACTGTGGAAAACACAGTGCCGCTAGCGTCCTTAGTCCTCCTAAGTGCTACAAGACGGATTATTATTATTATTTTTTTTACAAAGTAAGAGAATTGTATAGGATTGTTGATGATAAAATTAAATATTACAAGCAAATATATATTTACATATGGAGAAAAATTGGGGGTGTTGCAGTTCCGCAGTGCCTATGCACGATCCGCCCCTGTTCATACATCATGCGTTTCAGATGGTCCCACAACCAAAGGTCACAGGGTTGAGATCAGGCGAACGAGGTGGCCATGCTGTGGGAAATGTACGACTAATCACCGTGTTCTGTGAAGTGTTTTCGTAACATTCGCTGTGTACCGGCAATCCAATATGAGGTGGTGCTTCATCCTCCACGAATATGGTAGAATCAAGGCATCTTCACTGCTGAAGTTGCGGAACAGCAAAGGTGCGCAGCATCTTTCGATCCGTAATAGCAGAGATGGAGATGGTACAAGTCACTGGTCCTATTGCGCGAAGTTCATCGAAAAAGTACGGACCAATGATAAACGCAGTGAAACCACACCACACGGTGACTTTCAGTGAGTATAGAGGAGTCTGATGGAACACATGAGGGTTATTCGCAGCTCAAATGCGGCGTTCGTGTGAGTTAACACTACCGTTCAGATAAAAATGTGCCTTATCACTCCACAAGATCTTCCAAGGCCATGCATCATCCACCTCCATTCGAGTTAAGAACGTCAGGGCAAACTGCAGTTTCCGCATCACCATGAAGCAAGCTTGAGTATGGGAAATCTTGTAGGAAAAAAACCTTAGCATTGAACACAGGATTTTTCACACAGTTGAGTATGGCATATCCAGTTGCCTTGATATTGGCCGAGCACCGTTGGACCCTTGTACGTTAATCATTCCCTGAACGACGGCAGTTGCAATTTCAACTTGTTAAAGAATAATCCATTTGCGCCAGCGTCCTGGCCGCATTACTAAAGATCCGCTATTTTCACATCGTAAAATCATTTTTCTAAGATTTCTTATTGTCATTGAAACTTTCCTCCTATTCTTCAAACGCCGGAATTCTCGAAGCGCAGCATTAGCGTTACCGCTTTGTTGATAGTAAAGCTTGACCTGCAACACGTTTCGGTAAGGTGAGATCCATAGTACAGTACTTCAGTCTTATCAGAATGGCGCGAATCCGTTTCGGTCTTCCTTATATCCACCAACTCGTTAGTAGAAACAGTGAGATTATGCAAATATCACGCCATTCTAGAGCCAGTTATCCTCCGGTGGCAGAATTTTGTACTTTTTCTGTAAATCAAAACTCCATGTTCCAGAATGTAATTACACCAAGTTTGGTTGAATGTTGAATTTCGACCAATAATACATTTTTCGCTACTGGGCTCTGAACACCTCTTTAATTATGGCCAAACTGTATACATACATACATATAGAACTATTTTTAATACACCACTTTTCACTTTACAAGTTTAATATTGTCTAAACTGATCCATTTTATGATACTACTCTTCAAAATTTCTTTATAAACATTTCTGCTATATTTTGTTGTTTGTTATACATATTCAAATATGGAAACTTCTATGTCTGAAATTTTTAACACTGCTAATTTTTATATTCGTAAACAGTTTATAAATTATGAAATTTTTCGTTAATTCTGCACACAGTACAGAATTAACCAAATTGCTCCCATCGTTGCAGTTTTATTCCCTATCAACATATTTTTTCATAATGCAATATAGTTTCATTTATGGTCGTGAAAGAGTATTTTAGAGTATTGAAAGAACTATAACAAAGCTAAAAATTAAAACAAAAGCAATCATTATTATAAACGTTCCTCAAACTCCATTTCATTACCTAAAGGGAATAGATGATACTTTAGCCATAACGTTTGGAAATCGTAGGTAGTTTGTCTCCTCCTTTCATTATCCTTTAATTCAGTGCATTTTTTACGAGTTACTAGAGGAAAAGCGATATTCCTAATCCGAATTAGTCTTTGTCTGCATCTAATACAGTACATGCGTATCATACGGTCCATTTTGTTTGGAGGGATTTTAAAAACCTTACTTACCGATTTCCAATGATCGACTACTCATCGGAACAAGCTGAAAGAGACCTAATAAAAGTTCCTCTCGTTGCTGACTACAATCAAAGCTAGTTCGTCTGCCCATCTTGTGTGTGTGTAGCTTCAGTCTACGAAAGGTTTTTCTATAAACGTATGGTACATTCGTTACCATGGATGGGCTAAAGACAGCAACCCTGTTTCGGAACCAAATGGAACTTTTTCGCGCCACTTCAGGCCTCCAGTAAGTGCGGATTTGGTTCACACCGCGATGAAATTCATCTTTCAATCACAAACATCCATGCCAACCGCAGGATTCGCACACACAGCATTTTGGTTGGAGAGTATGTCAAGTAAGTTACACAAGACAATCACTAATAGTATCTATTTCAAAATTTTAACTGGTATTATAATTTTGTGTGTGTATACTGTCATCACCTCACACGTCTTCTAGAGACGATCCATTGCTCTCCTCCACTTCTACAATTAAAAAAAAAAAACTCTACAACTATTAAAAAAATCTAAATGAAGAGTTATAATAACTCCTCTTTTTCATCTTCGAATATTTACAAAATTTTGTAGTACGTAATCCTTTAATCTATCTTGACATTCTACAGCCTCGATATAATCTTGATTATTACCGTCTTCTCGTCCTCCTCCATTAAATCAATTTGAAGTGGACTATTATTCTTCACAGATTTGCCGAATTACAGTATGAAACTTGGCAATTTTCGAATCGGGACTGAATTTTATGATTCAATATTCATTTTTTTGACAGTAAATAAGATGCGGAAAAGCCCCTAGTCTTAATAAATACTCTGGATTGATTCATTTTAAGAATTGTTTTTCAGTAAAACTGTTGACAAATAGTTTTCTAAAAGCTTAAATTGTCAACTTTAGGAACAAAGAACTTGTGAAATTCGGTAGCTTATCATGGCAGCACAGTACGCTACTTTAAAAACATTCAAACATCATATTTCTTTCTTTTTTTTCTTTCATTTCTTCCTAGAGCTTGTCAACGAAATGTAAAATTCAACAGTCCTGACAATTTAGTGTAGTCAGCGTTAAAGGTTTTATCACATAATGAGTCTCTTACCCACAATGGAATCATTTGAATGTCAAGCCATAGGAAAGAAAATCTCAAAGTGTAGAAGAGCATCAAAATTCTGAGAGCATTACGAACTCTTAGCTGCTTACTGTGATTTAAACGTTTTGGACTCGGCTTTGAGTGAGTCATTTCCGCAGAACTCCTTAGTGGGATTCCAAATGAGTTAGTGATGAGAATAAAACAAGCCGATTTGATGACCGACAAAGACGATGCTTCCATGAATTCTAAGTATGAGGTGGCAGCGAATGCAGGAAGGATTAAGCAACTACAACAGTTGTAATTAAGGATAATTGTTTCGAATTCTCATAAGAAGTGAAACTGACTGAGATTTATCCCTAAAAGATTATTTGCATATTTGTGTTCATCTTATTACCAGAAGAAATCGCGATTTCATCTGAAAAAGTAAATCAAAGGGCACTGCTAATTCAAGTCAAGGTGTACTTTTTATCAATTACGGATATATACTGCATATACAATACATCATGGATAAAACATTAAGATTATGCATTCTTTGATAATTAATTACAGATTCCTTTCCTTTGTTTAATATCACTGAAAAATTTTTTTATGCAGATGGCCTCAATGTTTTCAAAAATGTCTAAGTTCTGTTAAGACTTTAAAGTCTTTAAGTAATTATTCCTTCGTGAACCTTATGTACAGTACGATTTCCATTTTTACTCTAATAACTTGAACAAAGGATAGGTAGTCTTCTTCTCAATTGTCCCAACTACTCTTTTTAAGTCGCAGTTATATATTTTGAATCATGTGCATTAATCGTTCAGTGACCATATATTGTAGGATCACTGAGTAAAAGTAAACTGGAGAAAGAATCCAAATGTGTTGATAATAAGCAGCAATTAATGTAGAATAGTTTAAATAAATCAAATAATTTCTTTAAAACCATTCCATAAATACAGGCTTTTGTAACACGAAGTCTAGGTTTTTGTTTTCGACTAGCAATGTAACTTATTTCAAGCGGTGGAACATGTAATTATGCAAATAGCACCTTGGAAACTGAATCCCAATCAAAAGAAAGAAATATGAGGGCTCAGCAAAAATACCTTCAACAGAATTTTTGTAGGGAAGGCACCGATAGTCTTGATGTGACACATATATAGGATATTTGGCAATAACCTCGGAACACCACCTAGCGGAAAATGTTACAGCTTAATTCCGTCGATACAGGACTAAAGTTCAAGCGTACTTTTTTTTTACTCCGTCGAAATGTGAAATGGATTCTTTGATGGAGCAAAGTACGTCCATCAGTACCGCTGCAACCTTTGCGCGATGGCTTTGTGTAAATAGTATCCTCACCAACAAAAGGGATACTATTTACACAAAAACATCATAAAATATAGCATAAAAACTTATTAGCACCGCGGGCGGGCTAAAGGCAATCTAGAAACCTGCTCTAGAGACCAAATTATAGACTGTATACAGAAGAGGGCAATCCGCCTAATATGGTATATACTACTACTACTACTCTCTCTCTCTCTGATTCCATCATTTGTTCACACGTTTTCTGCTTTATGCTTTTTATGGGTAATTTCATGGAACATTGCGTCATCGAACTGGCAACTACCATTCTTCCACTTTCCTCTTAATTATCTAAGAACATGAGCACATACTGGTCAACGTCTATACACAGTTGAAGTTCAAAACATACTCAACCAATTTATCTCCTTCCTTCATTCCATCTTCCTCTGTTCTATGGAAGGACCCTCTCCCATACTGTTTTCCCCAATGAATACAACCTCAAGCTTTGCAAGAAACTTGTTAACAGTTTCCTTCCTTCTCCTTAACCGTTTGCCCACATACGTCACTGTCGTGTTATAGGTTTTGCGCACTCTCGTGTGTAGGGTTAATATAAAATAAATTATATGGAAATTTTTTTCAAGCCACTTCAGATCTTCAATAAGCCTGGTAACGATCTGATATCGGACGATGACATTCATGTACTACCTAAAGGCATTCACAACAGAAATGACAGTCTTTTGGTTCGAGAGCAGACAAGTGTCAATGAAAGACAGTTGTTTGCTCTGGAACAACAGCCTTTCCTTGACGCGTGAAACAATGTCAGGAAAAGGTCCAACGCTTTCTTTGAGTGTAGTCCGGTGCAACAGGAATTTTTTACCGATGGTCAACGTCTATACACAGTTGAAGTTCAAACATACTGCCTACTCAGTCTGCAAAAGCCAGATAGGGTTAAAAGACCTCGCCTACTCCCTATAAGGGAAACAAATGCATTAGCTTATTTATCATAAATTAGACTGTATTTATCTAACGCTTTCGAAATATTCCATTGAACGCGGCTTCCTAAACGGTCTTCTAGTACTTAGTTTCTACACCACGATAATTTGCTATAGCATGCAGTCCTGAATATCTACGAATTCTTAGCCAAGCACAAGATCTGGTAGTTCTATTTTACTCAGCAGATTCTTCTCCATCTCCTTCCTACTACGACTTCTTTCCATAGATGAAAAACACTTTGAAGGAGCGATTACAGATACAGTGGATATATAACCGAATAAAACACGAATAAAGTGTAGCGAATTATTCCCAAATACAGGCCTTTATCAGCGAGATAACGTAAAATAACTTTTATGTGCTTTAATTTATCTACAATATATATATTCTGACCTGAATATTTTCGATTAGCCTTGCAATATTACTTGATGAATAATGTGAATCAGTATCTTAATGAACAGATGCACGAGTTTCCAAACTTCTTCGACAAATGAGCCCGGTTCATAACAGAAACTAGTTATCCGTTTGTAAAACGAATTGTCATAAAAACTCGAGTTTAATTTAATGATATGCATCGAATCGAGATATACTTAAATATAGATTCTTTTGAATATGCTCTTCTATATATAAGACCTGTCTCTCAGTAGAATTGACGCTTGCATCCTCTGCGCTAGGCCATCCCGAAATAGACTAAAGTTCAAGTCTAGTCGCCGACTGAAGGAACTTTTCTAAGCCTTTCTTCGGCGGGTTCCAGAGTTAATCGATCTCTGGTATGGGCAAGTGGTTTTTTCGTCCTGTAAACTCAATAAAATCAACCGCAGAACCCACATCACTTCAATATTTAAGAGAGTAACATATGTGGGGATTAGATAGCAAGAAATAGCAGCACTTGTTTGCCTGTCTCTTCATCGGTTGCAGCTTATAATTAGTGATAGCCATGGGCAGCTATATCTGACTGGCTGTCGGTGGAGATTGAACTGCTCACTCAGTCTGCAAAAGCCAGATAAGGTTAAAAGACCTCGTCTACTCCCTATAAGGGAAAAAATGCATTAGCATATTTATTTAAATATAAGATATGGAAAAGCATATCCAAAAACAGTTCAAAAAAGAGCATTAATATACGAGTTTCTTCAGAGTTTCACATCAATAATATTCATTATCCACTGCTCTCTTTCTTTCTCCTCTTAATGAGCTGTGCATTCAAAGCAGAAATTTATGCACAGAGATAACAATAAGAAAATACCATAATGCTAGAGAAAGAGAAGAAAGACTACTATAGGTTTGATTCTAGTTGCAGACTACAGAGATTTTTAGGCATTTTAAGTCATTTCCGAGTTAGTCAATAGTTGGCAGAGGTGAATAGGATGTTTCTCTTAGAACTCTAGTTTTAATCCAGCATCTCAAAAAAATCGATAGAACTCACTATTTCACACAAAAATACGAATATCAGCTGCAAAATCACAAGATGGCGGCAGTTGTACTCTTATGGCAGCTATTCTTTGGGGTATCACTAAAAAAGGCATTCGAGTTTTCAATTTAAAGGAACGATCGCCACCCAAGTCGTCTTTCGTATTTTCATTGGGAGAATCACTCTGCTATCTAGATAATTAGAACACAACACAATAGCATTACAGGTTATTATGATGATTAGAAGAAAAGATTAAACAGGAAATTCTAGCCTATAAGAGGGTTTAATTCCAACAGTATGTATAAAAAAAATCTAAACAAAAGCTTCATTTTTTTTTGGTTTTGATAAAGAAATTGGCAGTTTCTAAAAAAAAAACTGGAGAAAACGAAACAAATAGTTAAAAACCTCAATTGAGCAATGGTTAACGAATAGATGCCTAAAAACTACCTGTAAATTATATGCGGAATAGCCTTCCGGCAAAATTCAGAATACCATTATCTGCACCAGGAGATATTAGTATATTCTGTTGATTAACTAGCTTCTTCAATTAAAGCCTATTGTAAACAACGTATTGCGTTTCGATTCCTGCTTCCGATTAAGAAAAATTATAATAATATCCTTTGGGACTGGCTTTTACGTATTAAGCTTCACGCAATCGCATGAAAATGATGCGCATTCAGCAGCAAATATCAAAGTCTCCGCTTATTTAGAGAACAAAATTATGGGCAGCCGGTACCATAATGTTGTGAAGCGACGGCACACAAATCGGGAAAGGGTCGTCGCCTATAAAATAATATCATTTTCCTTGGAAGAATAATGACATTTCATAATAGATAAGAATAACTCAGATTGAGGCTAATATATTGTCCGTTAACTGTGTGCGTTCTGCCGTAGCTTTCTGTTTGGTAAAGACACGAGTTTTCGGGATGAAAAACCTCATCTCATACATGAAACTGGATAACTTACTCTCAACTGAAAAACCATTATAAAAAAGTTACTAGAATCACAGACCAGATATCAATCCAGCTCTTTTCATGATGCCGAAGAAAAATATCATGCTCGCATAATAGAATAATGACAATAATAATAAAAAAAACATAAGGTCAACCTCAAACACTCCAAAATGCCTCGATGTTAAAAATTCAACGTGCCACTTGCCACTACCAACACCATAATGGAGTTATTGAATCAACACATCCTTAGCACGAGTTAAATTAGAATCTCAGAATTTTTAATTTTGCACAAAAAAAATTAACGGATTAATATTTGAGACTACTTTTGGAAACGAGGTCAAAAGGTCATAGAGTTCGTGCTACCCAAAAGCACGCGACATGACACTACCCTCAATTATCTGTATAATTTCGTCTTTATAAATTATGAACCCAAAGAATGCAAATCTAAAAATAGACGCTTCAGTGCTACAAGCAGAGAAACAACTGCACGCGCACATTTTATTAGTTCCAAGGAAAATCTGGGTTAACAGAAAAACCACACACAGGAGAAACAGTTTTACAGTACTCTCATTCACCTAATCACTAGAGAGAAGGACAGAGAAAATTACGATACAAAGGCCTAGAGAGAGAGAGAGAATCTACTTGCGTTATTGTGTTTATAGCGTCCAGCCTCAAACAATGTGTTTTTGCTGTCTTGTTAGTGACAGACATTAACCAGACATGCTCAGCAGCAGCATAACTTCGCCACACCGTGAGGGAGAACAGGCTCGATCCAATCTGCGCTAGGATATCTTAAAAAAGTTGTCTAGAATAGACGAAATGTAGAGGCTATCGTGGCGAAATGTGTTTGGGAGGTATTTTTATTCTATATTTGTGAGAGACAGAAATGTTTAGAGAGAGAGAGAAAAAAAATATTCTACATTTTGTGAGGTTAAAACAAGGAATGATTGATGCAAAGCTGTATATAAATCTTCCCCGTAGAATAAAAATCTGAAAATAAAGATGCATTTGCGAAATTGGATGAGCTACTCATGCGAAAATCGAAGAGGATTTTTCGTGAAGGTAAACTTGCTGAGCAGAAATGAGTTTCTGCTCGGTAATTTAATGATCTCCGGTCTAAGCAATTTAACTCCCAAGACGACTTTATGGAAAACAATGCATTCCTTTAAAAATGCTACACGAACACAAAGTTACACAAACAGAAGAAAAATGAAAGAAAAATTTAATAATAGAATTATTTGATAATTGGGAAATAAAACTTATTACGAAATGACAATCGACGGATAAGTAAAATACATTAGGTGGTAACCATAACAACAAAAAGAATAATCGGGCTTTAAATACATGTTGATATTTTTCACAGCTAAATGAAACAAAAGGCTTTCATTAAAAATTAATCTGAAGTTTTACGCAATTCTTTGTCATCATAAAACACTTAATCAGTACACAAAATTCAGGTATTTACATAAAGTCATTATGATTCATTTTTACTTCCACCGCCAAAAAGCTATAAGATATTAGCTTTATGCCGCCTGGTTGGCCGAGTGGTTAGCGTATCTGCTCTCCAGCCAAAAATGGTGCGGGTCTTCTTCTTCTTCAGTACGGGAGATTGCAATACCTATAGCACATACATCAAGATGCTATGGTGAGCAAGAGGTTAAGGAAAAAGAGGAGACCTGGATGTGTTTCATCAACAGTTGAAGGTTGTAGTCTTTTACAATTTTACAATGCTTGAAGCTTCTAGGATGTTAACCAGCATCTACTCTCGTGGGTTACATGCATCCCCTCATCTAGCCGTTTCTAGAGGAATTTACACAGCCTCGTCAGCCTCGAATTTGCGGTCTTTTTTTTTTTTACTCAAAACATTACTATTTCTGCCGAAGAAACAGTAATGTTTCTGTCACCAACCCTGCAAGCAAGAAGTGAAATTTGATACTGCCTGGAGATCTGAGTATTATTAAAAGTAAAGGGAAATGAAATGAGATGATTCAAATGGTAGCGAATTAGTTCTAGCTAAGAACCAGTATAAGTTCTGAACAGAGGATCAATTACTTTGGCACATAATTACGTGTATATAATTGAACTTTTCTCGCTAAATCCTTTACCCACAGAATCATAAGAATAATTGAGGAAAGAAAGACGCACTTGTCAAAACGCAATCTTAAAGGTTTCTCGACTGCGCCTACTCAGGAAGTGTTTGCCTATAATGTAGAAGGGTGGAAAAAGATAAACTACTGCAGAAATGACTAAATGTCTTGATTGAAAAAGACATATTCGTGACAGTGGGATTCAAACAAATATTTTCAACCAAATTGAAGCCAAAAATTGTTCGCATTTTATTTCTAATGTTTCTAGGTATGAATATGAACAAACAGATGGAATGCCTGAAATAGGGATAGCTGTGTAGTTTCCAAATGCAAGAATATACGGATTTAAGAACAATACTAACAAATTTTTGAGCTTTTATAAATAAATGTTCCTACATTTATTTATAAAATGATAAATAAATTTATAATATTTTATAATAAATTTATTATAAAATAAATTAATAAATTATTAATCCTCATTTAGCATTTGAAGAAAGAAAATTTTGAATTTATCACTTTTATCCGCGAAACGTGCTAGTACTTTGGTTCACTACTAAAGCACGGCTGGCTGCTATTCATGCTGTTCACAGACGCAACTTGTAGCAAAAGTGGTTCTCGTCCCTACTTTGAAAAACAAAGTAGGGACAAGATTTATTAGTGACAGAAATATTTCCTGTTATCTCTCCTCCTATTTTGGATTATTTATCCTAATTGTAATAATTTATTATATAATAATTTAATCAGAACTATGTGGAATAGTTCTAATTAAATTCCAGATGGCTTCGATAATATAAATAACTTGAATGATTTGCGTAGGTGATCCATATAAACGTAAGAACATACGAACCAACTTTTGATGTAGTTGGTAATTATCTGAATTTAAACAATTAGTTTTTAAGAGGATCTAAATATTGGTTTTAAAAATTATTTCTTAATTTTATTAGCCAGAAGGAAAAGTGTTCATAATAATCTGCAAAGAACTCTCTCTCTCGAATCAGCTATATATAAACTTTTCCCCACAGAACAATAAACATGAAATTGAAATGTTCTATTCATCTTTTAAGCTGATATACTTTTACGATGGGTATAGAGTAACGATGTTATGATTCACTTACCATTCTACATTCTAATATATTGCATTAATAAATAATCCACTAATTAGTTTGTAAACTTGCTGATGCCTCATCTACATTCAATGAAGCAGATGTAAAGTTCATAACTTAACTGTGGTTGTTCTGAATTACTACAGTGCGATAAATTATTATCACACAAATTGCAAAATGTTATTTAAAGATATTAAAAAAATCGAACTGCTTACAACAAACAAATTAGAATGTTGATTAGATCCGTTTATCATATTTTGTAGTTGTTAAATGTAGTTAATTTGTCTTTCGAAAGCAGACTGGGATATTCTGACTGAAATATATTGAACGTGGAGGTTACCGTCGTCCCTTAATCTTCAATTTTGAACGTAAACTTCTTTTGTAAACAGTCTCAGCAAATGACTAATACAAAACGTGCTGTGTAATCTATTAGGACAGTATATCTGAAGAACGTACATTGCGGTGGCAGGCATACGTTCGCTTACTGTGCGTGCTAATAATAATTAAGTTGACTAATTAAACCCATAATTAAGTTCAGTTTGGGGAAGTAAATTTAATCTGTTTCACTAGCTATGTATCCTTTACCTTCCACTGCTCGTAACTCAGCCGATTTGACAAAATGTTTGTTTCTCATTTGTAAAGCGCACATTTCATTTAAAACGGAATTCCAAATATTTCTAAGGTTTTTGCAAACTTTTCTTATTCTGTTAACATGTATTGCTGTGATATTCTTATATTTATTTTACTCAAGACATAATACTCGATCTCTCTCATATTCACGAAATCAATAAATACTAGCAAAGCAGAGCGGCATCTCCTGGGAAAAAACTGAAAGGAAGAACCAGACAAACTTTTTCCCCAAACTCAAATAAACTAATTAAACCCAAATTATGGGTTTCATTAGTCAACTTAATTATTATTAGCACTTCTAATCAAACGGCTCTTATGACATATAAAATCATAAAAGGGTGGGCGATTAAACTACTCTAGGAGTAAAAAATTTCTGCTCCAAGATATTCTACTCTTACCGTAGTCAAATGGTAGATTATACAATATAAAACCGGGTATGTAGAATAGTACATATTTGTAAATAGACAAACAAGCAATCTGTCCTATTTTCTGGGATGAAATATCCGAGTTACTGGGATTACAAACCTTTTCACCTCCACATGAGACAGGCTTACTCATTTTTTAGCTGAGGTACAAAGTTCTTACAAAGTTTCAACAAATTCGAGACACATGCAATGTAGCGACGTCCTTCCAATCAGTGAAACGGCTACCAATAAATCAGTGGTCTGCAAAGAAACATACGGAAGTACAATGCGTCAGATCCTTTCAAAAATAGAATATCATAGAAGACAACTTGGCTGAGACTTTTGTCAGTCAAAAGTACATGCTACGAGTAGCGCGCGCGCGCACGCACGCACAGAATAGTTGTGAAGTAGAAATAGTTGCCTAGTTAGATGAATCCCATATTCGTTCAAGCAAACAGCAGACAACGTGGTGACCAGAACATGAATCAATGAACCAATTGTGCCGAATGATGCGGGAATGTTTCTAGGCACATGGCATTGACACATGGCATCCTACAGCCTATTTAAACACTGTTGCTGACCAGCTGCATCCACTGTTCTCACCGCTAATCCACCAGGATAATGCGCTATGTGACAATGGATGGAGCATCCGGGAAGTAGCCTCAAATTGAATTAATGCAAATTCTTGTCTCGAACAGCTCATTCCTTGTTATCTCCAAACGGACTCGACTGGACTGATTCAATGACTGAGTAGCTCAATGAAGTATGATCATATCATGATTATCAGTCCAATTCATTGCGTATAGAGATAGCATGAAATGAGCTGTTCGCGACACTGATCTGTCTTAATCCACCTTGAGGCAACTGTGAGGCGAGTCCGAATGGGCAGCATCCCTGTAGGACGCTTTCGATAGCTTAGTAGGGATTTTGATAGACTAGCAGGGGGCATGAATTCATGCCCCCTACTAGTCCACTCTGTTTTGAAAGACTAAAAGAGGTGATACTTGCTATTATGTAGGTGCATCAAACAAGCTGATTCTTTATTGTACTATTACAATAAAGCATTTCCACCGACTGGAGGAAAATGAGATTATGATATACAGGCTTTTGTAGCCTATCAAGGTAAATCTGTTCTATTTTGTATTCAATACAATTACACAGATTTAACTGCATTTCCGAGGGGATTATTAGTCGGAAGAGAAAATGTCTGGACGTGTAACAGTATAGCAATTAAGCACTCCTAATTTTATAGCTGGACGAAGAAAGAAGCCATATGGAGCCCAAAGGTCCTTGAGGAAGCCAGTTATCTCATTTGCTGTCAGATCGTAAAATATCTGCTTTTGGAGATGCAAAAGGCACAAGATATCCATATGTTGTTCCACTGTAAGTAAAGATTATGGCCAACACACATACATGGATAGTTGAACAATGGTAATCAGTTCTGCAAAGAAATTGAGTCACGTTTTAAGCTATAGGGTTGATCATGATGGCTGGACAATTTTTACCTGCGTTTTTACCGGAGTATTATTTTTATCATGAAATTTAGAGGTGGCAGTATAATCGTGTATGGCTACTACTCTTATTTAAATATTGAGCTAGTCCAACTTCAACTCAAGAAGAGTTTAAAAGTATGGCCATCCCTCAGTTCAAAGGAATATCTGAATTCTTTACCTGGATACTTAGCATTCTTGGCCTTCAAGGTGTATTCGGTTGTCTCCAAAATCTTTATTTCTGGGTTATGAGAAGGATAAGCTTTATACAACCGACATTTCCTGGTGTTTATCAAATGTTTTGCAGCTGTGTTTATCATACTTCGGGCTATTGGGAGAACCACAACTGTTCGTTTCGAAAAATAAAAACATCAAGTGGCTTGAGATAGAACAGATAGACATCATCCTCCACAAGGATCAACACTTCCACACAGATTACTCAGGAACACCTCCCCATTTCAGAAAATAAAGAGGTGTTCCTAATATTCCGAAACACCAAACAACAAAAGTCACACTACTTAGTGTACAAATAGACTTATTCAGCAATACCATGAACTGAGTCTCTCTCTCTATTCCTAGCGCAGCATTTCTTAAACAGCGAGACGAGGGTCACCGATGAGAAACAAAAAACTCATAAGATGTGAAAAGTTCTAAACTTTTCTCTCTCACCATATAATTAAGATTAAATTATGTCATCCATCAGAGATAAATTAACTTAAATTACATATTTTCATTTCGTAACCATCCTTGTTCTCGAGGTTATTTCATTCCTTGTCATCACTGACTGTGTATTGTTTATGTGCTTCTGATAAATGTTAGCTTGATGTGACGAAACATTGCCTTATAAATAACTAATTTTAGTCAGTAAATTGCTTATTTACATTCCAGTTTTTACGTGGTATTTTGCTCCAGAATACATGGACATGAATCGGCAAAAGCTGTGGAAATTTAAATATGAAAATTGAAAATGCAACTTCTTTATGGAACAGCTGCCAACAAAGACATAAATCCTTCGACAAGGTACATGCTAAACGTGCTAAATTCCTTGATAGACTACCTCTCTCTTAAAACGCTGTCGGAACATCAGTATAATTGCTATCTGTGTAAAAATTAAACAAACTTCCGCTCCCATCAAGCGGTCAGAATCTCTACTAAAGGAACAAATACAAAACTCCAGTAGGATACTTAGTGTGATCAACAAGACAAATCGGCCCTTCAGAACACACGCAATTTACAGACAAAAAATACTACTTGTGGTAGTGGTGGAAGGTGGGCGGTAGATGGCGTTGATGGAGATGATTCGTAGTAGAGGTTCGGTGTAGTGATTGAGACAGTTGTAGGTGTCCTCCCGCGATGAGTCTTCGGACTCCTTGGAGGCACGAATAATAATAATAAACTCATAGTGTTATGATCTTAACTTTAAGCTGCTTTCTATGCTGTTTAAGCCTGATATTTGGGAGTTCACAAAACGCTTGATAGCCGAAAATGAACTAATATTTAATAAAGATAAAAGAAATTTCATTAGGAAGTTCGACAACCTTGAAGAAAGAAATCTTAAGCAACTTCCGGCAGACAAGATGATCCAAAACTTGTCGGATTATAGGCTTTCCGACAATGAAACCAAAATTACAAATAAAAGGTTTAAATTTTACTATTGCTATGGGAAAAAATCCCGTCCATTCAGATAATGACAAACATCGAATTCGACATCAAAAAACTACAAGTTGAAGCATACGTCATTAGGCTAGAAGCCGCTACCTTGCTTAAAAACTCAATCGCTAGAAACGGTATCTCTAATGGAGAGGAAAAAAGTGGTCCTAATAAATTTAAAATTAAATCAAAACTTAGTAAATAGTGAAAGCAGACCAAGGCAATTCTACGGTGAACCTGAACAACGGATGACTACAACGAATTGCTATAGATACATCACCTTATATGCCTATAATAAAGAATTCTAAAGTAACAACAACAACAACAACAACAAAAACTAAGTCTGATAGATAACATTACAAGTTGGCCAAATGAAACTAGTTCTAAATTAAATATTTTTATCCACAGACACACCAAGGCTATACCAGGCTACCTCAGATCCATAATGCTGAAGATCCGCTGCGTTTATGGATGACATAAATTGTCAAACCTATAAACTGGCATGGAGATTTTCTATTACATAGAAAATCTCCACACCATATAGATACAGATAGTGTGGAGATTTTCTATTACATAGAAAATCTCCACACACTTTAAAAAACCACAGAATCTTCAATAGAGGAGAAAGGTTAATTGGTGAGCAACAATGTGCCGCTCACTTTTTTACGAATGTTCCAATAGACGATACGCCAGTTCACCTTTCCAAAGTTTATTCTCCCTCCACTCCCCGACATTTCCAAACTCTTTAAGCACTGTCCTAAATCGGCATATTTTAGCTGCCACAACCAACTATTTAAACAAATTGCAGGTGTAGCAATGGACTCTAAACTTTCACTCTGAACGCTAACTTATATATGGACTCGTTTGAATCGTTGGCACTTAATTCCCCCCCCCCCCTACACACACACAAGTCCAAATTATGGTCGAGATATTATGATTATTATTGCATAGGAACCTCCATGGAGCCTAAGACTCATCGTGGGAGACCTAATTTATCAACGCAATGTCTATCATACTCTCCTTTAAAATATTAATAGACAAAGCATTCACAATAACTTAGGAAACTCATTCCATTCACCCTCCCCCCTCTCAAAGCGAAAAATCTAGTCTTCATGCCCTTGCTAACAACGCTCTTACAGGGACGACCTCTTGTTTTACCCCATGTAGCCAATGCTGAAACATTTCCCCTACATCAGTCCTATAAAATCCTTTAAGTAACTTAAATGTTTCTATCATATCCCCCCCCCCTTTTTGCCTAACTTTTGCTATTTACAAACCCTCAATCTATCCTCATATGGAACATTCCACACACCACTCACCTATGCATCCACTCCACCACTTCCTCATCCCCAAGAAACCTAGGTGACCAGATCTGAGCACAGTAATTCAGATGCAGTCCTATTAAGGTTTTATAAAGAGGAATGATAATTCCCTTATCTCTGCTTCTTAGTGTGTTTTTCAATAACCAAGTAATTCTGTGAATTACCCTGGCTACTTTAGCAATATGTCCTATAAACTTCAGCTCTCTATCTACTATTATTCCCAAATTCCTGGCTTCAATTTCCTGGAGTACAGTTCCCTCAATGTGATACACAGCTTGTAATCATTGTATCCCAAAACGCATAACTTTACACTTTTCCACATTAAACTGACATCCATTATGTTTTGCCCATACTATCAGTCTATTGAAATCATCCTGAAAGTTCTCTACATCACCTTGATTAACTATTACCCAATTTTGCATCATCAGCAAACAACTGAATATATATCCCTTCAAATTATTCCCTATATCTTTTATGTACAAATTAAACAGCAGTGGTCCAAACACAAAGTCTTGCATAGACCATTAGTTACCTGCCTTCTCCTGGATATCATGTTTGCTTTTGACCACATGGTCCACAGGCTCTTTCTAATCTTGTTCATATTTCCTCAACAATATGTATCCCCGAAATACGTTTACTATGGAAGAGGAAAAAGCGGCGACTCGAGCTTCTTGGATAATTCCTAACTTGTTTAGTCTACCATAAACCGCACACATACAGTATATATTAAGATCCATGCAACATACAGCTATTTGCTGATGATGATGCAAAGATAGGTAGGGTGATCAGAAGTGCTGCTGATGCGCAGTACTTGCATAATGATTTGAATAGGCTGGAATTGTGGGCATATGCAAATTGCTGTCATTGCAATATTAATAAATGTAAGGTCTCTTAATTCATGCACTGTGGTGTGATTAGATATCCATTGTCGTATTATATTGGTGGGATTATGCTTGAAAATACTGATGAGGATAGGGATCTTGGAGTTCTAGTAGACAGGAAGTTGAAGTTCAAGGACCATACAACAAAACTGTAAATACAACTCAGAGAATAATGGAAATGCTGAAAAGAACCTTGACATGTAAAGACAAGGAAGTCATTTTGCCTCTTTACAATATCTCACTTGGACTACTGTGCAAAAGTCTGGTCTCCGTGGTGATTTTGATAGGAGAGAGTGTGTTAATAATTATATCAGGATTGTGGAATACTGATAACTGAATACTGATATAAGACAGATTGAGAATTTGTAGGCTGCAGACACTAGCAAACAGGAGAAAGGGGGTGATATGATTGAAACTTGCAATCTTCTGAAAAGGTTATATAGAATTTCAGTAGATGGAATTTTTCATTTTATGGAGGGTGGGGAAAGGACAAAAAGACAAGATGGTATCCAGTGAAGTTCAGAATAAATGCTGTCAAGAGGGGAGGAAAGGGTTAGAGCTAGATTTTCCTCTCATAGAGTAGTGTGCGTGATTGGAATGGATTGCCGTTGAATGTTGTGTGTGTGCAAGCAGTGTGAATGTATTCAAGAACAGGTATAACAGCTGATGCGAATTGTATGGCCTCTCTCGATGAGTTCCTGACTCCCTGAAGGTCTCTCTTAATAATGATGCCTACATGCCACTTGACATTACCATCCATCCCCGCAATTGGAATTTTCAAAAAATTCCAATTGCGGGGATGGATGGTAATGTCAAGAGTAATGAGTTTCCTGCGGGGATGGATGGGTACTTTAACATCCAAGGCAGAGCAATTTTCGTCCTCAAGTTCAGCGCTGTACTTAAAATAAGCTCTTACATCATTCCAACAAAATGGACACAACAGAAAAACTCCTTAAAAAGAACACACACCTTAACATACTGTACATATAGACCACATGTTTATCCTATATCAAAAGGTAAAATGGATAAACAGGGACCCTACCCCACCTAAAAAAACAGCATAGAACATTATATAAACCGCTGAACAAAGTTTCTTTTCACTTTCTTAAGACAAATCAAGTATCGCCAGGCTCTCTTTCCTTCCCACTTGTGTACAGTATCCTCTATTTGTGTGGAATCAGTATACTGGAGACAAGATGGACTACTATCAGAAAAAAAAAAAGAATATCAAAAATACATCCAGTACGGACAACCAAAAAGCGGCTAGCACTGCATGCCTTGGAGGAAGGTCATTTCATTACATGGAAGAAAGAGAGGCAACTTCACAATTCCCGGTTTAAATCAGAGAATCTGTTCCTAAAAGTGACACAAGTTCTAAGAACAGATTAAGTGCATTAATGACAAATTACCACGATGAGTGCAACTGTCTCCCCCCATGAATGTGACTAGTCTTGTTCTCAAGATCATTTCACTACTGTCTTCAATAATGGCATTGTTAGGGTACCTGTGATAATGCCATTGGAGCTGGTGAAAGGTCGGCTTATAAATAGTGAATTTTAGTAAGTAACTCATTTGCATACTAGGTTATACGTAGCTTTTTGTTCCGGAACCATCGACATGAATCAGTTTGATCTACATAAAATTAATGATTACCATATCATAATAAAATCGTAAAACTTGTCACAGTGAAACTCTTAATAGCGACGGTGGTACTATAAAAAAGGCTGTTACACAATTTATTTTAATTTATTGAATCTTTTGTGTGTGTCTGTGTGTGGAGTAACCTAGGTCTGGTGGTGGTGGTGGTACAGACATGAGGACAACGATCTGAGTGACAATTGGTGAGGTCAAGGATAAAAAGAACTGAACCACAATCCACCCTTGTACATTATTTGCATATTATATGGACGAAAGTTTACTTAGCCTGCGAAAAGTACACCTTTGAGAAATTTTGAATTACAAAAATGTAATGAAAGAAAAGGTTGACTGGTGGCTTTCTTTCCAAATTATGAAAAGATGACATGCTAAACGAGTAACGATTCAGAATTATTTGTGAAGAAATGCAATAAATAATTTCAATTTTTGGTAACAAAAGGCATTTTGCTGTTTTATTCATTGATATACTCTTTTCCAATGGTTTTAGGCTGCTAAAAAGACAGAAAAGAAAAGGAGAATAGTATTAACAGCAGTGGACAGAAAGGGTGATGATTAACAGCTTTTTTTCAAGTAATCTCAAACATGAGGAACTAGAGTACACTTGTTACTGTGGAAGAATAGGTACAGAAGAAAAATTCAAAGTTGTTAAATTAAATTTACAATTATCGCTATCATTTTTATGAACAACTATAGAAATCTGTTGAAAATGCATGCAGCAGAAAGCAAACATATTTGTAAATGATAGTATAGTGATTCAGGGAGAACCATTAATCGAACCGGAAATCTCTGTTCAACAATGGGTCGAGACTTTTTTAAGATTACCATCTTATATACTAGAGTAGTATTCCATGGCGGAATGAGTTTTCGATTTTTATAGGATTAATAGTTGTTCACAGAAAAAAGTAATAATTAACAGAACAAAAGTTCTTAGATACCAAGAAGGCAATACTTGAGACATGTTAATGTAAAGAAAAATCGACAATTAAAGCTACTGTATTTCACGAGGAAAATCGCCATAGAGACTTGGGTATTGTCAAAGGTTAGGTGCTGGGAAAATAATTCTGTAATGTAAACTGCATAACTTTAAATTGTTAATAAGTAATATCATATGTTTTAATAAGTAAATTAAAACATATGATATCCATATGTGCGATGATGTACATACATTATTTTAACTCCTGGCGACGGCTAAATTTCTTTTATCGACGTTCCTTTCCAGTTGATTAAATTGGAGGGTTGCCATATCAAATGATTGTAATGTGACAAAAAAAAAAAAAAAAATAGAATGTGAATTTCGTGTGGAACGGTCTGAAATCAATGCTATTGACAGGATGAAAATCTGGAGTGGAGGGAGGCACATGTTTTAACTATTAAAGCTGATAGTACTGAATTTCTTTAGCGTTTTATAAACTTTTATCAGTCTAAAAATAATTTAGAAATAACTATTCTTAATAATGAAAATTTTCCACTGACATATTCATTGTTTACCGCAAAGGCTGCATAAAATCTGTGAAACGTGCAGAATATTCAACAGTATTAAGGTGTTCAGTACTGATACTACAACTGAAAAAAAAAAAGAACTGATAATTAAAGTTACTTATTCGACTCCAGTTTGAAACTTCGGTTTCTTTCCACTAAGACTTTTTTTTTCTTTTAATTATGGTACAGACAGAACTACAGTCAAGTATTCTAATTATCTCTTTTTTTTTTATTCTAGACGAAGGATATGCAATTAAATCTTTTTTTCCACCTTTTTCCTACTGCCTCTGTACGAGATGATGTACAAGGAGTACATGATAGAAATTCCACCTAAATTAACAAAGGCAAGGTTATGGTGACACTAGCTGAAGGTGGGAGTTGAAGTTCCGAGACATTTTTAAACTGGTAAGTTGCACTAACGTGATCATGATACTGGAGGATATTTAAAACGGCCACAGAAACTACGTCTTAATTGCACACTTTTATTGTCAAGAATGTACTAGTGTGACTAGCCAGGCATAAAAGCGACACCTTTCTTGCAAATTACTAGCGCAAGTTTCTTTTTTCGCGTAAAATATGAAGGAATGGCATAACGAATTTATTATGCTGTGGAAATAACTATCACTATGGTAACTAACGACGATAACCTATGGAACATTTGCATTTTTCGACTAAATTATTACACTTAAGCTGGAATAATTTATTCGATATATTATATAGCAATAATATATCGTATTTCTCCCGTATATCGAAGAGAAATAGGACTGATTAACTGATTACCTACTGCAGGAAACTATTTAGGAAAACAAAACGGAGGTAAAATTAGGATCAATATTTCACATTCAAGGGCAGAATAAAGTCCAGTATTGGCCAAGACTGTCCTTTTGTTTTAAGAAGGCGTTTCTTCTTAAAACAAAAGAACAAAAATTGTATTGAATGTTTGGTCGGAACAATCATCAGCATTCACTGGCTGAAAGGCGAAACTGCTTATAATAATATGAAACATCAGAAATCAATAATGATTACAAATGTACACGAAACCAGCACTTGATTCATCAGTGGCAATTAAGTGCAAAAGGACACACTAAACAGCCGACAGTCGTCAAGTTTTACCGCTGTTTTATAAATGACAAATTACATTTTTATCCTTTACTCAAGAGTATGCAAGCCAAAGTCTGCGCGCGAACTATCCTCGTGAGTAGTCTACTAGTTATGAGGGACTACTAAAGCGACTGAACTTCACATTAATTGCCTTGGTATCCCATAATTCAAAGCACATTTCCTTTCAGAAGTGTATAGTGCTGTGAATTATGGGGAGGATCATTTTCCTCTCATAATAATAGTGATATCATTTTTCTACCTGTATATAGAAAATATGTGACTTCTGCATTAATTTAACCTTGGTATATTTCTGGACATTGATCAATAAAGGTCGAAACCGGTCAGGGCACAACCGGCAGAGTAGTAGGTGTATTGAGTTCTCTAACCAAAAGGCTTCACGTTCGAATCCCGTTCGATGTTTGTGATTATCTTTAAGTGAAAGATGAATTCACTGTCCGGTGTGAGACCACTGCTCCCTTCTGAAATGACTTGAAAAAGTTCCATGTTTGGTTTCTAGAGCCAAGGTTTCTGGAACACGTAAAAATAAATAAAGACAATCCTATGCCTATACATAATCCAATCCTATAGTTTTACCCTTTCGTAGATGGGACTGACACAATACAACAGTTTTAGGTTTGCGGCTTCAAAGAATAAACAAAAAGCTTCAAGTTGTACACTATTCTGGAGGGATTGCCTAAAATGGATAGCCAAAAAAATAAAAGCCGAGAAATTTTTAGACCACCCTCGTATCTAATATACGAGGGTGGCCTGAAAGGTTCTCGGCCTCGACTATAGATGGCAACATTATCGTATCGGCAAGATTTTTTTTCTACGTTAGCACATCTGTCATAAGAATCCACGTGAAACTGCAAGTTCATTCTATCAAGTAGTTTGTTTTATACAGCTGTCTGAAGTAAGTGTTGTCTGTATCCCTTGAAATGGATAAAATTGAGTATCGCGCGGTTATAAAATTATTTGAAAAGATTTAATGCCAAAAGAAATTCATTTGAAGTTCATAAAAGTTTATGAGCACTCTTCTCCTTCGTTTTCGACAATTAAGAAATGGGCTGCCGAGTTTAAACATGGCCGTACCAGCCTTGAAGATGATCCACGTGAAGGGCATCCAAAAAATGTAACAACACCAGAAATCATTGATCAAGTGCACTTTATGGTATTGGATGAACGGCGAGTCAAAGTGTGTGAAATTGCTGAGACTATAGGCATTTCAAAAGAACATGTAGGATATATTTTGCATGAAGAATCAAATGAAAAAGCTTCGCGCAAGATCGGTGCCACGCTTGCTCACAGCAGATGAAAAACGCACTCGCATGAAAATCTCTGAACAGTGCTTGGAGCATTTTAACAAGAATAAAACTGATTTTGTGCGTCGATTTATTACTGTGGATGAGACTTGGATTCACTATTACACACCAAAATTCAAACAGCAGTCAAAACAGTGGACAGAAACCGGTTGTTCAGCGTCAAAGACGACAAAGTCGGTTCCATCAGCAGGAAAGGTCATGGCATCGGTGTTTTGGGATGCTAAAGGCATTTTGTTTATTAATTATCTTGAAAAGGGTAAAAAATAACCAGGGAATATCATTCAATCTTTTAACCAGACTAGACGAAAAAATTCGTGAGAAAAGACCCGCTTTGCAGAAGGAAAAAAACATCTTTCATCCGGACAATGCATCTATCCACAAAGGTCTTTTGGCAATGGGAAAATTAAGGGATCTGCACTCTTAATTGTCGGAACATCCACCCTCTTCCCCAGATTTGGCTCCCTCTGACTTCTGTCTCTTCCCAAAACTAGAACTCTTCCTCCCTGGTCTTTCTTCGAATCAAGAAGTGATTGCAGCTGTAGAGGGGTATTTTGCAGATCTCACTTAGAACCACTACAGGAACGAGATAACTGCGCTGGAATAAATGAATTAGTCTTAAAGGAGATTATGTTGAAAAATAATTTTGAAATTATAAATTCGTTTTTTCATTGTTAGGCCAAGAACGTTTCAGACCACCCTCATATATTAAAATCATTTTACGTTACCTGTTCAAAGCTTACGTGAAACTTGTAAGTCATTATATTGGAAGTATCCTCATCATCTGTAATAAATTTGGCGATGAATAAAAAATATTATGCATGAACTGCTAGGGCTGAGGAGAAAATAGGAACATTGTCTCTTATCTAACTCGCCACTGGAATGCACTCATCCTCTAAGACGAGAAGCGCAGACCCTTTTCCAAAAACGTCAGCGTTAAAAGTACGGTTTTAGTCGTAGTCATTTTTTTTCCTGTTCTCATTTACATTCTTTCTTCTCATTTTCCAAGGTATTACAGGGCAAATTGCAAACATTCATGGAAAACTTACAGTCTTGGTATAAAGACAGCGCTCTGATATGGAAACTGTCCTCTGTCAAAAAAAGTTAAAATCACAGACCTAGTTTGGAAAAGGGATACTGGTACTTTTCTAGATTTACATTTTAATAATTGTTGCATAATTGAAAGTTGCGATTTTTAGTATAAACAAAAGTTTATACTAAAAATGGGTACTACTTTCATTCAATCGCAGTTTTTGCTGGAAGTATGATAGTTATGATAGTATGATGTTATAAATTTTCCTGTCTTGCATTTGTTTCTCTAAATGAACATGACGCTGTTTGAACAGAAATATCCCAAAAAAGTAAGTGATTTTCTAAACTAGCTGGAAAACTTTTATCCAGACCATCAAAATCATCAAGATGGGGAGGTCTATTTTCCCTTACAGATGTGATCATTCTACACGAGGACATTGAGAGAAAATTGTCGAATAAACAATTTTGTTGAAGCAACAAACCATCCAATGTAGAACGAACTTGGAGTGAATTAATCAACACTACAAAAAATGATCGAGAGCCTCCGCAATGTTCAATCGAGAGTGGGGCAACTTAAAATGCTCAGCTCAACTTTTAATGTTGACCCACATGTGTGGGTCAACACTAAAATATTGCCACATGTGTGAAGCATTACCGGCAGGAAGTATTGATTAAAAAAACGTACAGACGCAGATGGTAAAAAAGAGAAAATCTAATAAGTATTTTTCAATAGTTGTCTTCAAACCAGGGTGTGATTTGAAACTGAAAAAAAATTTAGATCACAGTTTACATTATCGTAGTCCACCAGGACGTTTAGACCATCAAGGATGACAACGATACGAATTATTCAACACGACATTATTCCAGGTCAGTATACAGGTAACTGCTATTAAATGTATTCGAGGTCGGAAAGCCAAGGAAAACCAATCTCATATTAATTAGAGATTGATAACTCATTTCCATGAAGAAGAACAAACAACGAACAGGTGAATGATATACTCGGTAATCACTACTGTTTATCTAAACTAATAAGCATAACAGGAAATTAACCAGTAATATATAGGTCGTCCTGTGTATATTCATTCATAAACACATTTTAAATGTGAATCCCGCTAGAAGGCTGTAAATCTATCGTTTTTTTTTTTTTAATTTTTAATTATCCCACGGTATTATTACACCAGATTATAAAGGTCAAATTCATGTACAGTGATACTCGGCTAACGAGTGACCTTGCTAACGAAGATTTTTTTTCGCTGTTTTTCGGACTCGGCTAACGAGTGTTTTAGGATGCGCGCTAACATAAAGCAGGAAACATGAACGGTCGGGCCATTCCAGGAGCTTATCTTTTCCATCTGTATGTGTGTGACAAAGAAATGAGCTGACCACATCACATAGGGCAGACCCACCAACCCAATCGGGATAGTGGGTCTCTCCTTCATTTAATTAGGTAGCTGTTCATCTCAGCCTTTGGTGAGTTTTTGCCCTTTTATAGTGTGCTTTTTACTATTTTATAAAACTTATCTTTAAATAGTAGGCAGCATCCAGAACGAATTAAACGATTTTCTATAGAAACCTACGGGAAATCACGTTTCGGCTAACGAATGTGATTCCGGAACGAATTATCTTCGTTAGCGGAGGTATCACTGTATTTTATACAGCATCTTTTTTGGGTTGTTATAAAGTTCACATTTAGAAATATTCATGCAAGTTAATAAATCAGTGGTGATGCTTCCTCAATGTTACAGATTTTGCAGACAGGGAAGACTTTTATGCCACTGCTAGTTAAACTCGATTGGTCTTGTGTGATCGGTCTTAGGGTGGTGAGAGATCATGGTACTGGCACAGCGATTAAACTTGGAGTTGATGGTAGCTCCTTGTTTTTCTGCTGAATACTAGTGGTGAGTCGTGTCCTGGGGAATCATTCTTTTTACGTTTTCTTTTTGAGTAGTTTTAAAAAGATCAAAATCTGTGGTATCACTTGATGTTGCAGCCATTTTTACTAATTCATCTGCAGTTTCATTTCCCTTTAATCCCACATAGGATGGAATCAACCCACTAAAAAATTATTTCGGAATCTCTATCTACTTTGTTCATGTTTTTCGATATGTCTCTATTTCTTGATTGTTAGTGTAGCAGCTCTTAATAGATTGAAGGATTACTAAGGATTCTGTGAAAAATATAAATTCCTTTGGATTTTGTTTATCCAAATGTTGCAGTGCTGTGTTAATGGCTAAAATTCTGAATGGTATGAGTTGTATCCTATACTGTCGGTCGTTTTTAGTTCTATGTTTTGAGAGCAATAGATGAGTACGCCACGCCCAGAATTGCCATTTCGATTTTTGGAACTATCTGTGTAGATCTTTATTCAGTCAGGTCCACATTTCATTATTTTTTAAAGAGCTAATGATCTTAAGATTTCAGGGTTTTCTAGGATTTTTTTCTCGAGTTTCCCTATTTCAAAATTAACTATATTTTTCCTGATGTTCTATGATGTACAAGGATAGCTTTTTTTCTACAAATTCAGTAAGATTTTATTACCATCTAATTTTTAAAGAAATAAGGCTAGGCTCGAATTCTGCTATTTTTTCAGGGTTGTATTCCTTAGTCCACATATGATTTGAGCTGCATTTTTTCTGATTTTTTATAAGCTTATCTAAACTGGTTTGGTATGTTTGCATCCCAGATGGGTGAAGCATATTCCATTATCGATCGGATAATAGAAGTGTATGACTTAGGTTTTTAGCATCGGCTGCCCACTTTCTAACAGAGATACTTTTTATGATATTTAGTCTTCTCTTTGTTCTGAATACAACATTGCTGATATGTTTATTGAAGCTTCGTGATGAATCCAGAGTAACTCCAAGTATTTGAGGTTTTCATTAAATGTAATTAGTTGTTTAGCTTAATCTTTGGTCTCCACTTTCTGAGGTGGTTATTAATGGTAAATACACAAATTTCCGATTTAGTAGGGTTAATTTTGATTTTTTGGTTTTCAGAGTATGTAGATAAACTTTCAATGGCTTTGTTTCAATGTTTCTAAGTTGTTGTGAGCTAAGAATAGGACAAAATCATCAGAAAACATAGCTATATTTGTTTATTTATATTTTTGTCTAAGTCGACTTAGACAAAAATATACAGTAGATGGGAAAAATCAGTGAGCTCAAAATGCTGCCATAAATCTATCGTACATCAGTACTGTGGATGAGCTAAGAATTATACAATCCGGTTTCACTGCTCTAGAGACTAAATATGGTACTTTTTCTAGTCTCTTCAGGCCTGAAGCAATACATATGAAAGTTTTTAGGTAGGGATCAATTTTCATCTGCCCACTTAAAGTCTTTCACGATCATCCATATCGTAGTGAGCTTCGAACTCACAGCTTGTTGCCTTGCACTATCCACTCTGAAAATCAGTCCAGCTGACAGAGAAACTCTTCTGGATACGCTCAGTTTCAATTCTGACAGTAATTAAAAGTATTCTAGTGAGTAAAATTGTGAACCATAGTCCAATACTGGCCATCTGTGCTAATGATATCATAACTTCCACTTTCCTGTTACAAGTGAACGTAGTTTTAATTAAGCATACAATCTGCTCGAGCTTTACTAGTTGTCCTACTTATATGATTCCTGAGCTTAAATTCCCAAGTCCTTTTTCTAAATTTCCATTCAATTTATATCCATCTAATAATACCTTCTTACCAAATCGCATATGTTCGCATTAAATTTTAAACCACACTTCCCTGTCTACTCGTCAATATCATCTTGTAAAGAACTCAAGTTATCCAAACAATTTGCTACTTTGAACATATAATTTATGAATATAGTCACAACAAGGTTCCTAACACTAAACACTGAAGTCACCTACTCTTAACTAGCTGCCTCTTATATCTCCCCCCCTCTAAACACTACGTCTTTGTCTATCTATCAACCAATTGTCTGCATATCTCACCTAGTAAGATTGGCAGAAAATTGTACATAAATAAATTCAGGATCTTCAGAAATATCACACACTATCAGTTAAATTTTAAAGTATGAAATAAAAACATACAACGCAGGATAAACATTCGATAATCTGCTGGCTTATACAGATATTAAAGATGATAAACATCGGTTTCAGTTTCTGCTTCCCCTCGGTTCTGAATAGATGTTTTTGATATGAGGGGATGAGAACAACCCCAACTTCTTTACTGTGTGATGAAGGAAGAGGGGGGGGAATGAAGTTTTTCCCTATGCAAACCAATATCATGTAAGGTTATTTGACTCAGTGCAGATCTAACAAAGGACTTTCAACAGACGGTCTTCATTCCAGCTCACATTTTTGACACAGTAAGAAAGGATACATATCAAACTACAGCTTACATCTGTTTATAGGCCAATAAACATTGCAAAATTTCTCTAGCTGGTAACAGGAGGAGAGCAACAATTTTTCTCGATTCAAAGAGGGAGCAGAAAGGCGAAATGCTGTCATAAGAGGTAGCTCGGTTTTGATGGGATTACTTCTAAAACAACTAAAGGTCACTATGTTATGTATGTTAATAGTGCGTGTGTTCCTCTTCTGATTTGCTTGTTGGCGAGATAAAAAAAAAAGTCCGAGTTGGTGAAAAAAAAAACTGTCACTCCGCATGAGAGAGGTTATCTAACCTCATAATAAACGGAGGAGTATCTCCCCAAAGCAACTGAGTTTTTTGGGAATAAATACATTTGATTTTCTTTTAAATCAGAATAGTCAAGGCCAGCAGCTCTGCTAATCTTTCTTTTACTGACCATTTTTTAATAAGTCTAAGAACATTGTCTGCCAATAAAGAATGAGGATGGCTATTTTATATATTTTTTCCAAAAAAAAAAAAAAAAAAACCGTTGCATGCGAGAATACAAAACGGAACAAATATCGATTATTTGCATAACGTTAAGTGTGATTTCTTGACTGATTAAACCGATAACGAATAGTTTGTTATTTATTTCATTTTAATCTGGTGTTTTATTTGTCAATGAGAACTGCCAAATTTATAACAGTGAACACTTAAAATTATGGTCAAGCTAGCAATAGGTGCATCACTTTAACGGGACTGCAAACCACGAATAATATGTTGCTATTTTATAGAGGACTATTTCCAATTATTTCAAATTTTTGGGATAATGCCAAACTAGTCCTATAATAAAACTACCATGTCAAAATAGGGTATCCGTAATTCCCTTCCTCAAAAATACATATATATATATATATATATATATATATATATATATATATATATATATATCCATCTTCACCTCCTCTAACCTTCACATTACCTATACCCTCCAACAAAATCAACGCACACATTCACTTTTAACCTTCGGGTTAAAAATTAATCTAGAAAGGCTGAATTTGCATTATATCTATAGCTGCCGTAGCTGCAGCTTTGTCTGCTCCAATAAATGTTATCTTTTTCTAGACAATATTATTTCCTGGATAACCACATACTGTGCAGAAATCCAAAATTATCTGTATTTCAGAACCCTATTCCTATGTTTGAGGCACACATCTAAAACTCTTTTCTTTGCTTCAAGGGAACAATTCGACGACTGTCTCACATATTGATCCAGTTCCTTATGCTTTTTTGTATAGATATTCCCATATTCAATCGGACAGACAACCATTATTTTTTTCTTCAAAATTATATAAACCCGAGCAGTATCCAGCGCCCTCTGTAGACATTCCGCTTCCAAATCCCTCGAAGCCAAAGTTTCTTCTTCTTTTCACGATTTACATTTTTTTTTTTTTTGGAAATTCCTTGTTTTCTAAGAAATGCACAACCCACGGTTATTCAAGTCAAATATCTCTAGAGCTACGTAACGTCTAACTCTGATACAGGATTTTAATGTTTAAAAAAATATAATATTGTAAAAGGTTTGAAATTTTCTGAGTGTTGGAATGCATGCTAGGAAAAGTTGAATTGGTTGAAATTATTGTTTTCAAGACTGCTTTGAAAATGAACATCGAAGAGAAGAGCTTCGCTAATCTTTATGTGCACTATTTTAAGCGTATGAAAAACTCAAATAGGAATAAATTTAGGAAGCATCTCGATCACATTTAATCGATTTTATAAATTTCTGAAAGCAATCTAAGCAGGAGCAATTCATTGTTCAAAACAGAAGTAATCCATTGCTCCAAACAGAAGCAATGTTCTTCCCGTACTCCGAGAATCAATATATTCGGTATATCTATAAAATATGCATCGTTTGCAAAGACAGAAATCAAAACATTAATGAACACTAATGAATTTTTAATGAGCTTCCTGAGCTAAGTATATGTTTTTTAAGAATAAAAGTTTCTCCGTGCTGAGAAATGGTACAAGAGAGACAATCATTATTTTTTTTTTAAAAAATTCATTTCTTAACTCCTCCACTTCTGAACTAATGATGACAACGTGATAATCAGCAATACTTACAGATAATGCAAATACCAAAAAATATTTAAAAAAAAACAATCTTCTTTATTTACTAATAATGACATGGAATATATTTCAAAAAAAAAAAAAAAAAAAGAAAGAGAAAATTGCTTACTTTTGTTCGCATACCTTCACTAATGTAGCAAGCTTAAATGACGTTGCTAAATAATTTCAGGGCATTGTCAATCATCAAACTGGTCGTTTGCAATTAATTTACTAACGCAGTAACGAAGAAAAAGATTTCATAATGATTGTTTTGCTTGAAAAATAAAAACAAACGAGAAATTCTGAAGAGAAACTTTATTGACGTCGTTTAAACAGCTTCAGGTGATGGAAAATAACACAGAATAAGAAAGCCGTAAATTTTATCGAACTGTTCCTTAAAAAAATGAACAAATTCAAAGACACAATTTCATCTACAGAATTATAGATAAAACAAAGCACACGGCGTAAAAAACGATAAAATGTTGACAATTTAATATTTCTGCTTTACTTTTATTAAGTTAATTTTAAGCTTACGCTTTAATTTGTATGCATAGGACCTTCATCTTCTTTTTCCCCGTATTCCAATAAACTTAAAATACTCAAAACCTTTCCTGGAATAAATATGCTGTCATGTAATAGAAATGGTAAAAATATTATTATTATACGGGTATCTCCATGGAGTCAGAAGACTTACTGTGGGAGACTATGCTGACATATTCGCCGTTATTCACACAATATCTACCATATATGCTTATACTTAAATTCATTCACAGACGAAGAATTCTCAACCACATCAGACAATCCATTCAGGAATTGCCAGATGTGGTTGAGGTTCTCTCCCCTCCTGCACTGTACCAAAAAAAAAAAAAAAAAAGTCAGTGTCAATCCTAACAGAACCCCTTTAATAACTTGCATTCTTCTGTCATATCTCCTCTCTTACGCCTATCAGCTAGTTTTGGAGACCATACATAAATGCTATTTTCGTTCAGACTTTATACAGCTAACAAGTACGACGTTTCATTCTTACATAAATTTTCCACCCAATTTCCAATATTCGACAGATTGCTAATTTTCAGTTTAAGAAACATAATAGAAACAAACTATCGGTCACTGTATATTCTATGAACCTTACAGAAATAAATTTAAGCGCTTGTGTTCTGAGGCTGCTTTTTTCATATTAAAAAAAAAGTCATTATCATAAGATTTTCTATATTGTCATTAACGTGGAAGGCAATAAAAATAAATAAATCCCCATCGACTGTTCTAGACAACCCTTCTGTAAATGATTCTAAATAGAGATATGATTCTAGTTTTCTAAGTGAATGATTTATCTTTCTTCATCTTCTGTGGATTTTTCCTACTCTTGTGGGAAAAGATATGTTAGTCGTCATGCTGGTTAAGTTTTGCACAAATGTTAATACTATCGGCTCTGTGAAAGCGAAAGTTTGTGTATTCGTTCATGGAGCTTGACTGTTTGGAGGAGAAAAATCCGAGTTACCGGCAGAGAAAATCCTTTCGTCCCCATATCAGATAAGCTAATTCACCTTCACTGGAAAAGGTGTTTATTAAATTTCTTCTCCTTACTGTGAAAGGAACCCAGTTCTTTCTAACCAAGCGAAATCGCATTACAGAAGCTCAAGTGAGAAAACTCTTTGTTTCGAATAGAAAATCTATACATATAATGAATAAATATTCTTCTTCTCTTCCGTCTAAGACGGGTTGAGTGTTCTCTTGAGCAGGCTCTTCCAGTCTTCTCTATTCCTTGCTGTCCGAAAAAGTTCCTTATATGTTCTGCATCCCGAGATGCAGAACATATTGATTTCAGCCAGGTAATTCTTGGTCTTCCGGGTCTTCTTTTTTCAGTTCCAAAAGTATTGATTAGGACGTCAGGAAGTCTCTCTGCTTCCATGCGTATACAGTGTGGCCAAACCATCTCAGTTGTTTTCTAATTTTTTTCTATTATTATCTTTTTATGCAATAATTCTTGTCTGACTCTGCTGTTTGTTTTCTTTTCTATCCAACTTGTTCTATTTATTTTTCTTAAGCATTTCATTTCAAATGCCAGCAGTTTTTTCTCCTCTCTTTTCTTAACTGTCCGCGCTTCTGCTCCATAGATGACTGTTGGTATAATTATTGATTCATATAATTTGATTTTGGCTTGCTTAGATATCTTGTTTTTTTTTTTCAGATTTTCTGCAATTTTCCCATGGTGGTCCATCCTATCTCTATTATGTGTTTGATTGTTTCGAGTTCATCTATTGTTTCTGTTAGTTTTGATCAAAGATATGAGAAGTTGTCTACCTGTTCTATTTGTAGTCCATTTAGGGTGGCTGAGATGGTAGTTCTGTTCCTCCATATTTTCATCACTTTTGTCTTTTGTATATTTATTGACATGTCATATGTTTTACAGGTTTCATTTAGCTTGTTTATCAACATTTGTAGTTCATTTGGAGTTCTTTCAATAAGGACATGATCATCCGCATATTTTATATTATGTCAAACTATTGACACTGATTCCAGACTCATTCTCTCTGCCTTCTTTACAACTTTGTCTAGATATATGTTGAATAGGCATGGGGATAATGGGCATCCTTGCATTACTCCGTTTTGGATCTCTATGGATTCTGTTGTGAGTATGTCCTTTTTAATTATTGCATTTGTCTTAGAGTAATATTTTATCATAAACTGTATTATATATTTATCTATTGCTTTTTATAGTAGAACTTTAAGAAGAATTTCTTATCGTTGTCCACAAAATAACGTTATAGTTCTTTATGGTCTTCCCGGCTGAGCTCTGCTAGTTGGTGCAATGTGAAAATCTGGTCTATTGTTGAATAGTTTCCTCGGAAACCAGCTTGTTCTATGCCTATCAGTTCTTCATAGGTGTTTTTTAATCTATTTTGTATAATTCTTACGAATATTTTATAGGTTTGGGAGAGTAAAGTGATTGATCTGTAATTTCTGCAGTCTCTTTTGTCTCCTTTCTTGTATATTGGAATGATCATTCCAGTTCTCCAGTCATCTGGGATCTCTCCTGTTTGTAGTATTTTATTGAATAGGTTGTTAAATATTCTATTGATGTGCTGCCTCCATATGAGCACAGTGCCTGATGCTTTATTGTTTTTCATCTGTTTTATTGCGTATCTAACTTGTAAAATTTTTGGGCGGTCGTTATTTTCTTCCATTGTTGGCATTGTAGTTTTGTTTCCTTGGTGAAATATGGTCTTAAAATGGTTTGACCAGATTTTGCTTATATCTTCAATATTCCCGATTTCAGTCATCTTGTTGACTATCATTGTTACTGCTTTTGCTGAGAATTCCTTTGTAATTTCTCTTATAGTGTCATGGAAGACTTTTAGGTTGTTTTGTTGGTATGCATCTTGGCATTTCTTAGCTTTTTCTTCTAACCATTTTTCTTTGGCTTTTTTGCATAGGTTATCAAGTTTATTTTTTAGTGCTCTGTATTTTCTCTATTCTCATCGTTGTTTTGTTGGTTTACAAGTATCTTAGCTCTCTTTTCTCTTCTATTGTAACTATGATTTCTTGGGTTATCCACTGCCTGTTTATTTTGGGTTTGGTACCTAGAGTGTCTTTTGCAATTGATAACACTGTTTCTTTTTCCTTCTTCCCAGTATTTTCCGCTGTTCTGGAAGATGGATGGTTTTAATTTCAAGCATATCTGTTCTAAAAATCGAATTCTGCTTGAGCTATCTTTTAGTTTTGATAGGTTGATGTTTTCTTCTTTTCTGATATTATTTTTCCTGTTGAATTTTATCTTCACTTTGGCCGTTAATATTTCGTGGTCAGTGTCGGAATCAAAGCTTCTTAATGTTCGTACATTATTTATCGATCTTTTCAATTGTTTGTTAATAATGATATAGTCTATGCAGTTCTTTATATTACCATCTGGGGATGTCCATGTATATTTATTATTAGGGCGTTGATAGAACAATGTGTTTGCAATTATTAGATAGTTTGCTTTACAGAAGTGGAGTAATTGTTCTCTGTCGTTAAGCTCTCCGTATCCAAATTTCCTCAAATCTTTTTTGTCTGCTGTGAACTGTTTTATTTCAGCGTTAAAATCTCCCTGAGTTCTCTATTTTTGGAATTATCTATTTCCTGTTGTAGTTCATAGAAATGTTCTATTTCTTCCTCTGAATGGTTACTGTCTGGTGTATATTTGGATTATTTTAATTGTTTGACCTTTTTCGTTTGCTTGTAGTTAGGCTGTAATTATTCTAGGAGACACTGATTTTATTTCAATTACTGAGTGTGTAAGTTTCTTCTCAATTAATAACGCAACTCCTTCTCTGTGTATGTTATCTTTTCTTCCTGAGTATAGTATATTGAGATGATTTTTCCAGTTCTACAGTGATCTCAACTGTTTGTAGTATTTTATTGAATAGGGTTGAATAAATATTGCATAATCAAAATTCGGATAGAATTCCAAAAGGCATACTGGAATTCGAATGTTGATAATATTGTGAATTATTTGGGCAGAGGGAATAAGAAGATGCGATTTATCAGAAAGTTGCAGGTAGCAATGAAGTAGTCAGCGAAATAGTAGATGAATAGTAGAGAGGATTAATAGAAGAGTACATGTGGTATCTATGCGCCATTACATTTGGCTGTAGCAATGGTGATGACGTTGGAAAAAAAAAAAGACGTTTATAGTTGAGCGTTATTTTCGTTCATACGGAGTTGGTAGAGCAAATGATCCAAGCCTACATGTTTATGAATTGTTCGTTCGTCGTCGTCGTCTCTCTCTCTCTCTCTCTCTCTGTGCATGCGTGCTAGCCAATGTCTATAAAGATCCGTCCTTCCTCCTTCTTCCTACATGTTTATGAATTGTTCGTTCGTCGTCTCTCTCTCTCTGTGCATGCGTGCTAGCCAATGTCTATAAAGATCCGTCCTTCCTCCTTCTTCCTACATGTTTATGAATTGTTCGTTCGTCGTCTCTCTCTCTCTGTGCATGCGTGCTAGCCAATGTCTATAAAGATCCGTCCTTCCTCCATAATATCTGATTCTCGGACGAAGCGTATTTCATCTAAGCGGTCATGTAAACAGACGAATCCACAGGTTTCTTGGAATCTGAATTTGTCCGAGAGAAACCTCTCCACAGCAAGATGGTCACGGCATGGTGTGCAGTTTCCGGCCATGGCATAATTGGGTTCTATTTCATTGAAGAGGGAGTGTAACCGTGACCTTGAATAACGAACGGTACATCGAAAAGATGTTGGTTCCGTTCACCCAGCATTTGCATCATGGGATGTGCGGTGAAAAAAAAAAAACATTCCATTTTGTGCAAGGGTATTCCTGGCTCTAGCTAGAGCCCGAAGGGAAAGCTTATTTAAAGTATACATTTTTGGTCGTTTTTATCATAGAAATACAATTAAACATTTATTAAAACCTACCAGTTTCGCCAGCAAACTGTCTGGCTTTTTCAAGGCATTAAGGAGATATGAAAGTAAATGAAAATTAAAAGGAACATAAAAAACGTTGTAAACCAAACTAGTATCTATGGTTACACGTTTCGCGTGACAGAGATGGCTTATTGTTCTTATTCATTATCACGCATGCGTGTTTGTTGTAGACTTGTAATGTGATTACTGGCTAGCTGTAGTTCAGATTGATTGAGAGAGAGGATCAAGTTTTTCCACGAACTGTTTAGAATTATACCCTGATTTCTGTTGAGGTTTCCGCCGGTTATTAGTACTATTGTGGCTTCCTTAAATACACGATGCCTGTAGTCGTCATCTAGATATGGCATGGAGCTGTTTTGCCAATCTATCGTGTGGTTAGACGTGCAGAAATGATGTGCTAAGCCGGAATAGATGCTTCTGTTGTGGTTTACATCACCAACATGTTCTTTTTGTCTAATTTCTAAACTTCGTGAAGTTTGTCCGATGTAGGCAAGACCACAGGAGCAGGGAATGTAATATACTCCTGGATATTTGTAGAACGGAACTTTATCTTTTGGAGATCCTAAAACTTGTCTGATGTTGGTGGTTGGTTTGAAGACCACTCTGATGTTGTGGGCTCTTAGTATTCTTGCTATTTGATAAGAAATTGACTTGATGAAAGGTATCACTACAGTAGAAACGTGCTGATGGTGGGATTCTTTTTGTCTGGGGTTGTCATTGTATAGATATTTTTTTATGATGTTTTGAGGATATCCATTTTGTGATAATGTGTTGGCTATTAGTGAGAGTTCATTCTGTGTATCCTCCTCTTCTGATATAAACTTTTTGGCTCTATGTTTCAACATGTGGATAATACTCAGTTTGTGTGACTTGTGATGGTTTGAAGTATAGTGAAGATATCTTCCAGTATCTGTGGGCTTTCTGTAAATGGATAATTTGACACTGTTAGGTTGTTTTTTTATCAAAATATCTAAAAAATGGAGTTGGTTGTTGTTTTCTACTTCCAGAGTGAATTTGATCTTGCTATGTATTGAGTTGATTTTATCCACAAACGATTTAAGGTTGTCTAAGCTGTCTTGCCATATGATGAATATATCATCCACATATCTCCACCATGTAGATGGTCTCAGAGAGATTGCAGAGAGAATTTCTTTTTCAAGTTTTTCCATGAAAAGGTCTGCACAAGATGGTGATAGTGGGCTTCCCATTGCTAGGCCTTCTAATTGTTGGTATATGGCGTTGTTAACCTTGAAGAAATTAGATTGAAGGCAGTGTCTAAACATCTGTGTGATGTCAAGAGGAAAGATGTCTTGGATGATGTTTATTACCTCTTCTACTGGAACATTGGTGAAAAGGGATACAACATCTAGGCTGGCTAGCATGTCAGTTGGTGCAATCTTAATGGCTTGGAAAGCTTATTTATCAGAAACGCTTTCCCGGGAGGTTCATGTCGAGGTTCACAGAATTTACATACCCTTCACGTTCTCCTGATGCCTTTGTTTGGGGTATGCTGAAGGAATGGGTATTCCTTCATGACCCGCCTTCAAACCTTGATGAACTAAGAGATAAAAATTATGCGATATGTCCCAACCCTTGTTCTCCAAGATGACAGAGAAACTTCGCATGCGCTACGAAACCTATCCTGAAAGAAACGGTGCCCATTTAGAGCAAATATTTCATCAGGAATATTTCATCGTTAATGCTTTATTCGACAAAGATTCTGCCAATAGCTGTGGAAGTACATATCATCTGTAAGCATATATTTCTTAAATAAACCCCTTTACTCCATAACATATCGTAGTTATTCAGTACTTTTCTTTTGCGCCATACTGTATATAAATTAATTGTAAACATTTTAGAATATCAAGAGATAGAAAGCTGAGTATTCATTGCAAGAAAGATTCGAAGCATCCAAATATCCACTTCTGGCGAGAAAAAAAACTCAGAGACTGCAAAGGTGAAAAGGAAACTAGTTAGCACCACAAGGAAGTGTGCGTCTGCGATTGTTTACGATATTACACAAGGGAAGCTAACCCCACACCCGATTTGGATCAATATACACAAAGTTCGTCGTTGGAATCTGGAAGAATTAAACTACCTGTTCCAAAGCTTAAAAAATTAAATCAGAAATTGAAAAAATTTCCAAAAAATTAGTTATAATTATAAAAATTATCAGGGCCGCATAATATATTAGTTATGAGGACATATTGAGATGGTGTAATCTGAGGAGCTCAGTGAATATGAGATACGGCAGTGTGACTGTACAGGTAATTTGGTAGGACGTGTTTGACGGATGAAAAGCGGAGAGAGAGATCTTCCACTGGGTGAAATGAGAAGATAGAAGGAAAACAATGAAATATTCCTGAAATGTATGGACAGCTTTTTGACATGGAAAATACTAAGAGGATAAAACGCAAGAACGGTGAAAGAAGTTCAAGATATGGTGTAAAAGCAGTGCAGATGATAGAAACTGTTAAGTGGAGTTTTGCGATGAGCTGCTCAATTACAGTTAATTATCAAGTTTTCTGTTCTTCCTGTATGCTTCGTGAAAGACATTTCGTTTATGTAAACTGCCATCTGTTAATGAAACAGTCATCTGATAAAGAGAGAAAGTCACCGACAGTAGTAATAAGATTAAATCAGTTTTCGTTTCTTTAAGAAATGGGGAAAAGATTGTTATTAGGAACATAAAAAGTAACGAATGTTAACATTAATAAGATCAAACGCACCGATTTAATCGAAATAATAAATAAATACACAAAACGCTATGGAAGTTAAAACAGTGACAGAAATTTTAAAAGAATATCAAGAGGGAAAAAATGGTTTCCTGCTGATTATATATATATATATATTTTTTTTTCAATACATATACTACCTGCGTTCTCAGATTACTATGCGTGCTTCTAGGAGAAAAGACTCGGCTATTGGGACAACAACTAAGCCTCCAAAACGAAAGTTTTTAATGAACTAGTACTCAAAACACAAAATAAAAACACTTAATTACCTGTAAAATATATTAAGCAATTAGTTTCTAACTTTTCATCAGTTGCAATACTAACCTTATCAAAAGGTTACAATAAAAGGTGGAGGTGGTACTACGACGAGGGGATCGAAAAGTTCTGAAAAACACATAGAACAAAAATGATATAATGATATTAAAGCAACTGATATAACCACAATCAAGAACATATCTTAAAACCGTTTAACCCCTCCGTTTCATCAAGTTGTAGTAATTTGTTCTTTTTCTTTTAGGATATATAGGAGTTGCTTTAACATTTTTCTTCTAGGTGTTTATCAGAAGTTTTCACCCCCCCTCGTATTATTAAAAAGAAAAAAAAGTACTGTTGGCTCGATTTACAGTTCTAGATACTAGGCTTATGCGGAGAATTCTTCACTGGAGTCATGTTCTTGTAATGACGGGTAAAATCTTTGTGTGTAAACGAAACACGACTCGTAAAATTTTATCGGTCGACGGAATCAGGACTCGCAAAGCTTGCAGTTTCCAACCAGAAAAAAGGTTAAATCCCCGGATCAACTTTCCAATAAGACAAACTGAATATTTTATTTACTGACATCTAAAGATTGTAATAACCTTAACCAAAATCTGTTACGTAGGTGATTAATTATTTTTATTTTTATTATCCAAAATGCCATTGTACAGGGGATGGCATTTTGGATGAACAGTCAGATGATGCCATATTATGCAAGCGTGCATAAGTAAGCAGACACTGCTGAACTTATCGGTAATGTAACGACGAAAAACCGAGACTGTTTATTTTTTTTTCTTTTATTTTAGTGATAATCAAATGTGTTTTGTATATTCAAAAACCATCACATCAAAACACTGAAAGATGAAAACAAAAGCGCTTAGATCACAGAATCAAACGGACGAATAGTTGCAAATTAAAAATAGTTCTTTAATTTTGCCATTCACCACACTATATTTTAATGAATTAATATTAAAAGATGTTCTACCATGCTGAATCGATCACTTTAAAACAAACAGCAACTCAGTGGAACCAAAAACAAACTGATTATTCATAAGTAAAACTATTTCATTTCGGTAAGTCAGATAGCGGGATGATTTAAAGCAGTGGTTCCATCGCCGAGCCAATACACCAGTACGATCTTTTCGGCTAATCTGTCGGCGGGAAGATAACCCAGAGTAGCAGTTTCAAGCCTTCCTAAAACTCTAAATATATACTGTACATGTTAAGTAACTAATCTACAACTAAAACAAGTTCAGTACCTGTGTGATTTGGGTGTGGATAGTGTTTCAATTTCCTAAAGGACGCAGCTGGCTCGAATCCCAATGCGGTGTGTGTATATGACAAATTATCTTCAGTGCCAGGTATCACTACTTGCTCAGTGGTCTGTAAAGACGATGTCCTTTGGCTGGACACGTGTTCCAACCTCATCTGCAAAGCGAAGAACCTCTGCACAGGCGAAGGTGAGTTAGCCAGTCTAGTACGAATTGGCAGGGAAGTCGGGTTTTTTTTATTCCACAAATGGACCAACTGACCAGAAAGAACACATGCAATAAACATCAATAATACACTGGCAATTAAAACCTTAGTGCTTCGACCATATTTCCAAATAACACAATCCGATCCTTTTATTGGAGAGCTTGAAGTGGTTTGAAAAAGCACCATGGTCTCTAAAAGATGGTTCTAGGATTATCTAATCCTAGAATGAACATACCAACAGTCCTAACGCGCACTATAGGTTTCCGACCTTTTGTGAGATTTTCAGAAATAAAAAAGCATTTCAGACGGCACGAGAATGATCCAATTTCACCCTTCGATTGAAAAGACCCGGCCGAATCCTGTCTACGATGTGACAAATCTTTATGTGGTATTTTCAATCAAATGGTGAGTCAGCCAGTCTCATACGGAGGTAGGTTTCATTCTACCGGAAACTCGGGTTTTTCGTCCTTCAGAACAGCAAACCGTCCAGGTAAACACACAGTTCAACAGACATAAAATACTAACCCCTTGAGGGATGCAGCAAAGGAATGGCTAGCCGGCTTCATTAAATTGCCTCAAGTTCCTAATCAGAATTCTCAACTCGTCTTGGAAAGTCATTATTTGAGGGATTTAATCTTCTAATTCAATCTTTACTCCTAAGCAATAAGCAGACTTTTAGGCTGCATTTGGCATCTTTAATTCTTTCCTTTATATTCATTTGTTGGCTTTCTTCAATTACTTTACTTCGGGTCTTCTCAACTAAAGTTTTATATTTCCGGAAGTTGCTCTAAATGCTCCAACATGCATCTGTTTCACTTTACTTTACAGGCGACTCCGATAGATTACTCTGCTGGGCTCTCTGTAGACGCATTCACCAGTGTTAGTACCATTACGAACCAAAGGCGACACATCGAACGCGATGTGTCGCCTTTGGTTCATTATTTCGCTGCATTTCCTTTATTCAACAGAATGCTATGGTACATCTGTTAAGACAAATAAAGTACTATTATTTGCCTTCAATCTACGTAATTACCTAACACTAATAACGCAAACAAACTCTCAAAAAAGTCTATTACAAAATGCTTATGATAATTGAATTTCCTTTAATTGAATTGCCGGCCTGGTTGGCCGAGTGGTTAGCGTATCTGCTCACCAGCCAAAAGGCTGCGGGTTCGAATCATGCCGTGGGCACGGATGTTTGTGATTGTCTGTGAAAGCACTAGTGGTGGTAGTCGGCGGTAGATGGCGTTGGTGTTAGATGATAAAGGTTGGTGGAGTAGTGAGACGTGGAGTTGTAGCGTTGATGCCCTCCCTCAATGAGTCTTTGGACTCCCTGGAGGTGTGATATAATAATAATGGACTTCGTAACATAAATAGGCAGATAAATAAAAATGTGTGCTATGTTCTTCATACTAATATACCAGATTTCTGCATGAAAATAAATAACTGCTAGCACATTATTCGGAAATTGTTACAAAATTGGATTCCCACCCGTTTCAAGTTAGTATTAAACTATTAACTACATCCAATACTCAATTTACTCACTCGATAACGAAATTATCATTGCAATGTGTTGGATTCAAATGGGTATACGCGGCCAGGTAGCTTGGCTTAATATAAACCTAAGTTAATATTCTAGTTGAAGGGGGGAGGGATATCTCTGGTAGGTTTGTCTATGGTCTTCAAAAGGAAAAACGCTACAATTATAAACGAAAATTTAAATAAAAACCAAACTGTGTCTGATATTTTTGAGAAAACGAGTATAATAAAAATATTATCTACAGAAATACTGTAGACATCAAAATTATATAAATACCGTGAAGTAAAACATGTGTATTGCAAAACAAGAAGTGATAGGAAAAAAAGAAGAAAAATGGTTCCAATTTCCTGGAGGTCTCAGGACTATTCATCCATTTGTGCTAGAAGAATGTAACCGTCTTCATCAACACTGTGTGGATGTGTGGTAAGGGACAAATTTTTCTCGGTATTTTTTGTCAATGATTTTTTTTAAATGTAAAGTACTGATAACAGCAACATGCAAAAGTGCTTTCAAAAGAAATTAATATTTAAAAAACTACGAATATTAAAACAGACAATGCGACAGACTATTGAAAGAGAAGAAAATATCTTTGGAATAATGGACATGCTCACTATCACAAAAATAGCGAACACTGATGCATGCGGTCAATATGTGAACTTGTGAGATATCAGACGATCAAGAACACTAAGTTTTTCAATTATTCTTGAAGAGAGAGCCCATGTATCTAAACTCATCCCATATATATTATGTAAGAGTCAATCTTAAATTATGCGACGACGATTCTTTACGCTTCAATTAAAATGAAAGTTCCTCCGATCACAACTGAGAGCTTCACATGAATAAGAGTGCATGGCATTTCCGGCTTCCAATGTCCACAATGCAACGCATCATCCATGAGGTTCAGGCATGATTTTGGCAACCCATGTATGTATGTATCGAAAAATAATTAGCAAAATTCGTACCACGTGCGCTCTGATAATAAATAAATTTTATAACTCATTGCCATTCCCAAATCGAAAAAAAAATCAATCTAATATAAATACCGACTATCAAATATTAATTTGTTAACTCAAACAAATTTAAAAAAGAAAATCTGATTCACTAATGAACAGTCGAAATTAAACATGCTATGAGTGATTAAGAGGCGATTCCGGAGAGATTAGCACCAACACCACCTATTGATCTAATGCAGTTTTTCACTATGTTCTGCCGTTCTTTTAGTCCAATCTATCCACTCTCGTCTTAACCGTCCTCTTCTGTTTATGCAATCCATTCTACAGAACATCAAGGCTTTGATCTTTCTGCTGTCATCCATCCTGAAGATATGTCCAGGAAAGGTTGTTTCCTTCTAATTATTTTCTACATTAGATTTTTTCTTTTTTCCAATTTACTTTTCTGTAGAGCACTTCATTTGTTATATTTTTCATACATTCGATTCATAGAATATTTTCAGAGCACATTTTCGAATGCCAATATTTCCCCTTAGAGTAGTAGTTGATCATTATTAGTCTCACAAACATACAGAGTGATGTTTCCGGTACTCTCAAATTTGTATTAAGGTTCACTGTTTTACCTTTCCATATCATATCCATTACCTGTAGGCTTTCTTTCGCTTTAGTTTTCCGAAATCTTATCTTCTTTTTATAGTCTAAATCGTGCGTCATGTTGCTTCTTAGATAAGTGAAGCTCCTAACTTCTTCCAGCTCATGTTTATTGATCTTCATTCATTTCTTATCCTCTTTTCCATGAATATCATTATTTTACTTTTTTTTTAACAATGTTCATTATCAATGTTTCCGCTAAACTATTCCTTCTTCACTTAACTTCAGCACTGTTCTTTGTAGTTCCTTTTCACTGGCTTCAATGACTAGTCTGCAAATCTTAAATTACTGGCTCATACCTTGGACTGAAGCTACTTTTACATTTTCCTTTATAACATCCATTGTTCTTTCAAAAGCTATATTTTTATGTAGTTTTCTCTACGTTTATTCTTAGCAGTAATATTCGACAGTACTCCTGTCTCTTCTGAATCCTGCTTGCTCATCTCTTACATTTTTGTTCATTGGTTTCTTTATTCTTTCTGTGTATGGTGCTGTTTAATATCCATTCAATTTAAAAAACAGTAGCTACTTTTGAGGAGGATGAACCAACCTCATCCTCCTCTTTGTCGTTCACTGTAATCCTTCCTCGCATTGCTTTCCCTAAGGACTATGATCGTCAGCTGCGCAAGAAACATATATAAGTAGTTAACCACTTAATCTCATATGGCTCCGTTGTATTATAGATTTTGAGACTTCTCGTGCATGGGATGATGGGAAAAAATACAAGATAATTAACTGAATTTAAAACAATTCTCAGGTCTCTACCACACGTGTTTAATATTTTAAATAATTCTCCAAGTTTTTTTACCTTCTCAATTCGAGAACAGGGCGAGATCGCAAGTTACCGATTAAGAACAGTATAACTATTTCAAGTTTAAATGTGATTAAGCCATCAAACAGGATAAAAACATTAATGAATCCAGAAGCTGAAAGGGGACTCATATTAAAGAACAATAAATAAATAAATAAATAAACACTAGGGGACTCCGTTCCTTGGGTCACAGACCCCGATGCTAAATTAAATAAAAGCCAGCCATGAAAACCAATCCAGAACTTTGAAAGCGAGCAGTAGTCTGATGGTCACAGCACACAAGCGAAGGATGGACTGTTACTAACAGGAAACTGTCATGTTTTAAAATTGATGTTCGAAGAATTAATTTAATCAATCATCAGAAGCTGTGTTGTTTAGGTAATCCTAAGTAACACAACCCCTAAAAAGACTAATATTAGTACCGAAGGAACTTAGGTCAAGTTGTTCTCAACGTAACGTGAGTAACGTTACGTTAATATCAAAGGCTATGAACAATTAATGTCCAAATTATTCCCGGAATCGCTTTTCAACAGAACCACTCTGATTGAACAAATTCATTGAATTTAGTATTTGGAGTGTCTTTTCAACAAAATTTCAATACTGATATAAATCGAACACTTTAAACGTAATTGCACGTTTTATATAAATTAAAATATTATTATCGTTAAGAGAGACCTCCATTTCGCGGAAATCATCGATGGGGACCACCTACCTACACGCACCAGCTCTCATATTGTTCTTGAATTCATTTACAGTACTTGCACACATAACATCCAATGACAATCCATTCCAATCACGCCACCCTATGAGAAAAAAATCTAGTCTTCACCCTCTTCTTAGCGTCATTCATTCTCAGCTTCAAAGGATGCCCTCTCGTCCTTTCCCCACCCTCCATAAAATGAAAACTTTCATGACCTAAAATCCTGTATGACCCTTTCAGAAGTTTATAAATCTCAATCATATCACCCCCCTCTTTCTCCTGTTTGCTAATGCCTGCAGTCTACAAATTCTCAATGTGTCTTCATAATCAGCATTCCACAATCCTGATATCATTTTTAACACTCTCTCCAATATATCAGAATCACAACAGAAACCAGGAGACCAGACCTGCATACAATAGTCCAAATGAGGTCTTATCGAGGCCAAGTAAAGAGGCAAAATGACATCCTTATGTTTACATGTGAACGTTCATTTCAGCATTGCAATTATTTTTTAAGTTGTATTTGCAATCTTTGCTACATGGTCCCTGAACTTCAACTACCTATCTACTAACACTCCAAGATCCCTAGCCTCATCAGTTTCTTCAAACATAATCCCACCAATATAATAAGACATTGGATATCTAATCACGTCGAAGTGAATGACTTTACATTTACGGACATTGAACTGATATCCATTTTCTCATGCCCACAATTCCAGCCTATTGAAATCATTCTGCAAGTACTGCATATCAGAAGCATTCCTGATTACCTTACCTATCTTTGCATCATCAGGAAATAGCTGTATGTTGCTTGTCAAATCCTTCCCAATATAATTAATGTACAGATTGAATAACAGTTGACCAAGCACTGATCCTTGGGGTACACCACTGGTTACCTTGAATCTTGTAGATTCATCCTCCTCCAATATACGACTGTTTGATATGTCAATCAGCCATCCTATTATCCATATCAAAAGTTTATAATTCAATCCCATATTCTCCAATTTATGCAACAGTCTTCCATGTATTCTGTCAAAAGCCTTAGAAAAAAGTATCATGCTGTATCCATTTCCTGTCTAGCTCAGCGGTAACATTATAGAATGTGAGCAAGTTGCTGAAACATGACCTTCCTTTAGTAAACCCATGCTGTTCATTGCAAAGTACAAAATCTGTCAACTCATTTCTGAATGCGAGCCCTAACCAACTTTACCAAAATCTTGACCATAACTCCTGAAATACTGATTGGTTGATAACTGCATAAATCAGTCTTTGCACCCACCTTGTGCAATGGGATTGTCATACATTCTTTCCACTCCTGCGGAACACATTCTTCCCTGTTCTTGGGCTCAATTTATATAGCCTGGTCAAAGGAACAGTCAGTTCAGCTGAACACTCTTCTGACATCCGTGCTGATATCCCATCAGTATCTATTGCTAAATAGATATTGCACAAACTGAAATCTTATTCAGTTTGTGCAACAGCTCCAATACCACCACCTCATACACTTCAGTTTCAACAAATGAAGAGGTAGCAGTGAGCTCAATGTTGCACACACCAGGTTGATAGCTTTTAGCAAAATGGACACCGATTAGTTGAACGACCTCTTCTGCGTCTGACACCCTCACACCATCTGCATTCAGTAGAGTTATTCTTTCATATTCATTCTTTCTTTTACTTGCAACATAACGATAGAATTCTTTCAGGTTGTCTTTAGCTTGCAGAGCCATTTTTTCATACTCGGCTTTCCGTACAAGTTTTCACTCTTCTGACCTGCTGCCTATAATTTTCATATCCTTATGCACACGGTATTTCCTTCTATATATCCTCTTCTTAGAAATCTCTTGCTTACTAAGATTATACATCCATTTGACTGCCGCCCTATTTATTCTTCGAACTCTCGGGACACGTTCTGATACGGCATCATTTAAGTATTTTTAAATGCTTCCCATGCACTGTCGATATTCTTTCCATCCGGCAACCGATACCCTTGCGCTGAACCCAGTATACTCCTCAGTTGGATATAATTTTCTGCTTTGTAGTCCAGCATTTAACCTTTTCTGAATGGAGAATTCATAACTTAGCGACTTCCTAAGTGAGTACCGCATGATCATTGTCACCAACCGAAGGCAGAATAGTTACGTCTTTAACTGAAACACCCTCTGACAGTACAATCCAATGTAACACTCTGACCTCAAGTTCTCATGAGCTATCACTACTACCCAATCAATGTTTATGGATAATTAAAGTCTCCATTATGATTACTTTTTTTGCATCCATCGTCTTTATTTATGATGCATTTCTTCATCACTAGCTACTGATCCACCAGGTCTGTAACAACACCCTACTATGTATTTGATCTTCTTAGATTCTATCTCACGCCAGATAGCTTCAAACTCACTGCCACATAACAAACTTACTAGTATTTACTAGTAACTGCAATTCAAGTCATCCGATATTAGCAGAGATATCAAATAATATTTAGTATGCACATTCTTTATGTGACTCATTCTCAAACATCCCTAAATATGACAAAATATATTCGCTGTTTTAAACCAGAAACTTTATTCTATTTCATTTAAAACACTTTAAATAAAATATGCAAAAAAATTCACTTAGTAATATCTAGCTAATATTTTACAGCTAATATTTCATTCATAAACAAGATCCATCTACACACACACAACATCTCTGAATAAACCATAAAATCACCAAGTTTTTTCTCTTCAATATTAAAAATACAGATTCATTGCAAATCAGTCAAGAGGTGTAAACGTTCAAGTCTCTTTCATCTAGTACTGCATTTAACCCCCCCCCCCCCCCCTGCTCTGGAGGTTCACTACTAGTTAGTTTGCTCCGGATTACGTAACTTTTGGCCGATCCATACACTTCACTTTAGTGAATGGAACATTTCACATAATTAGTAAAGAGTTATATTATACCATATGCTATTACTATGTAATAATCTGTTGCAAAAATATGCTAATTCATCTGATGGCGAAGTTGTCAATATGAATGACATGTATCGGCTAGCATCAAACCCCTGTTACATTGCTTAAACATGCTCAAACACAGTCGGCCCTAGAACTTTTGTAACCCCCACATACACAGCTGTGTTCCTGACTAATATTAACATATCAACAGTTTATCTATCATTCTACATGTATAAATCAGTTATAAATTATCGTACAAATTACTGTGCATGAATAATTCAGAGACTGATAACTCCGTACATTATAACGCAGTTCTCATTTTGTAAGCTAAATAAAACGGAATGAATGCGAGGGGGGGGGGGATACTCAAACATTTATGAGTAAAGCATAAATAATGGAATATTCTTTTATTTTTAACAATATTACGCGTTTAGCTAAGTAAAAATATTATAAAACAAAGAAATATAAAATACGAAGCGCAACACAAAATACCGAACTTAGAATCTCGCCTGGATATCTTACGACGAGGGAAATGTGCGTGTTTGTGTATAAAACGCGCTCACTAAAAGAGTAGATATCACTAAGTTCACAAGGTAGCTTTGTATTCCAATATTTATTAGTGTAAGATGTGTGCAAGACTAATACATGTATCTAAAAATTTCGCTTATTTCTTTTTTGCCACAATCGTTTGTTATTTAGGAAGAGCGCAAAAAATAAAAAATAAAATAAATCACTGACGAAACAAATCTAATTTAGCTTATGAACAGCTCTCCCTCTTTGCAGTGATCCAACAATGGCAAGAAAACTGGAAGTTTTCACGCTTTAACATAAATGTATAACTCTAAAACTGCTATGGGTGTCACACATTATTTCATTTATTTTTCCATATTCAGCTAGATTCTAAAGTTAGTCAATCTTTGACACACGCAAATGGGTGTTGTACGTTAACAGAAAACCAAACATTTGAGTACCAAATATTTCACCACTAATTAACGAATTCAACGCACATAAATCTCCATACACTTCTGTAACTCAGCAACTTCGACCGAGTACACACACACACACACACACCCCAGCTATTATAATACGCCGTAAAAATGCGCTCAACCTCTACGATGGTGAAAGGTAAGCCGGGTTGCTTATCAATTTATATGTAGTTAGGGCTAAAAGCATGTATCCTTCCTTTGGGATAACGGCATTAGAGCACTTATTTTAGACATAAAATATCGCTTTCAATTAAAATTTTTTTTTTTGTTGTTGTTGTTTTATGCTCATAACCTAATTAACGTTTCCCATCCTTGCTTTAAATCATAAACAACCTGGAAATAGTAACAATAAATACTGTATACGCTGCCAAATTCATCTGCATGCTGCTGCTACTATTGCAAGATATGGCTTGCTACAACCAAAAATAAGTAAGTCTAATATTTAAAAATGCTGACGACGGCTTTATTGCTTTACTCGAAAAATTTGCCTGCATATAACAACATAGAACTACTTACAGTTCCACATTCATGAGTATTCGGTTTTCACAGCCAATTGAACATTTGAATACAAAATAGTCCACCACTAATTCACGAATACAACGCACATAAATCTCCATACACTTCTGAGATAGTCCAGAAGATGTCGCGCTTATGATATCGTACTCTCGATAGCCATATTGGTAGCTTCTTAGCTAATTAATTCATAAGAATAATATTTCAGTTTTCATCTAAATTTAACAAATATCTGCTTAAAATATATTGTACCGCAAGAATTATATTTATTATCTACTAGAAGTTCACTGATGTTGCTAAATAAATAAATAAGATATTAAAACTCTTACTAGAAATATTATACCACTTAAAATACTGTTTATTATGCATTTAAGAACCGCAACGAAGTTTCGATTGCGTGATATGCGAGTTCGTCTGCCAGAATCTATGACCAAATGGCATTCCAGGCTATAAGCATCTATCCACAGTTTCTGCCTTCAAGATTCTCTTACCGCTCACCCAACTTTTTTTTATTTTTCTCATTGACGAATGAATACTTGTGGATTTTTTTATTTAATGTGAAATCCAACAGAAAAGGCTGTAAGCTGGGTGGGATCGTTGCTAGGGTGTGTTCCACCCCTTGGCAAGCACTATTTTACCTCCCTTAAATTCAAAAAAATATGTTTAAAAAAATAAAATAAAATAAAACATGGTTTTAGTTGAGATACAACTTTGCATTTCCCCAAACTTGCCGCTCCTGGTCATCATTGCCTTAGTTGTTTACGACGGTTCGGCTGTAAGTCAACAGTACATCGATATTAGTACCGTTGGTGGACTAAGATTTAAATAATCAGGAAACTCTCGAGAACAAACACGGAACTTTTTTAAATCACTTAAGGTCTGCAATAAGCAGATTGGTAGTCTCACAAAACATTTTCTCTAATCGGAAGAAGCGATTACGGATGCGTAAGTCTAGATGTCTTCTGGGATTAACTTGGGTAACTCTGAGCCGGACGAGGTGATGATTTTCGAGGAACAATAATCATAGTTTACATTTATAAGCTCCCAAAATGATAAAAAAAATTGAGAAGTTATATTTTTATTCAATTGAATAAATATTCGACTTTATTTAGTCATGATAATTTAAAACTTTATTTCTTAATAATATGATCGTGTCGTGATTGTCTGGTACCAATCTTTGTACTCACGCTTTGACATCTCGGCGGGATCAAACTTAACTTTTTTTAAAAAATGCATACTACTGATCTCACTGCTGCATTAATACTACGATAAGAAAAACACACTCCATTCTTTGCCACTGAATCGGAGAATGAAACTTGTGCGAGGCATGTGATGGCCACTGCGCGGCACCACATGCGCGCAGCTTATTTTTCCAAAATAATATCTACAAATAAATTTGTGCAAAACAATTATTATGTCAACAGCAATATTCGAAATTGTTTTTAGAAAAAAATTAACGGAAAAGAGGATTCATCCACATAATGATTATTCAAGATTTAAACTCTTTTTTTTTGTTTGGTTGCAAAATCTATTGTACATCCATCCCATATGTGGATGCAAAGTAAATAAGACATTAGTTCATTATAACTGGATATTTATGAACATAAAGAGACAGATGCCATTAAGGGTGAGTTGCTACTTATAACCTGGTAAGTAATTTGGAAAAAAAAAACACTTATTTATCTTTTAAGTGAATGCTGAAATAATTCTGAAGTAACCGAGATATCTTGAAAACGGACAGCAAACAAAAAATAAAATGAAATAAAATAAAATAAAAATAATAAATAAATAAAAAATGACTAACATTGATTACCGTTATGATTACTAGTTTTCTTACAATTGGGATTTTCTCATAAATAAATAAATAAATCAGCTAACGCCTTTTATTCCCTTATAGGGGGTAGGCGAGGCCTTTATACCCTATCTAGCTTTTTGAAGACTGAGTGGGCAGTTTAATCTCCATGGGTAGCCAATCAGAGATAGCTGACCCATGTCTATCACTAATTATAGCAGCCACCGACGAAGAGGCTGGAAAATACGTGCTACCATCTCTTGATACCTAACCCTAACAAGATATGTTACTGTCTGAAATAATGTGGGTGCTACGGTCGATTTTCTTGATTTTACGGGATGAAAAACTCGAGTTACCGGGAGGAAAAACCCGCTTGCCCGTGCCAGAGATCGACTAACTCGGGAACCGGTCGAAGAAAGGCTTAGAAAAAATTCCTCCAGTCGGCGACTAGACTTGAACTTAAGTCTAACTTCGAGCGACCAAGCACAGAGGACGCAAGCGCTTGGTCTGAGCTACTGAACTACACAAGCCTGGGATTTTCTCAAGAAAACAAAATCTAAAGGAATTCATAAAGACAGCCACTTCTGTAAAGACGTTGTATTACAGGAGGTGGAGGAAGCGTGTGATCTTGGGATATTGGTGGATAAAGAATCAAAGTTCCAGGGATATATTGCAAAAATAATAAAGAGAGAACAAAGAAATGCCAGTATATACTAAGAAGGAAACTGACAAGTAGAGGTAAGGATGTGATCATTCTGCTGTACAAGGCTTTAATTGATCAATTTGGTCACCTGTGTTCCTAGATGAGAAGCAAGCTCTGGAATAAGTTCAGAGGCGAATAATAAAATCAATATCGCGACTGTGGAATACTGATTATCAAGGCAGGTTGAGAGAATGTTAATTACACACACTTGTCAACAGGCGAAAGAGGGGCAACATGATTGAGACATAAATTGTTAAGGGGTGCTTATTAAATAGATACACCCAGGATATTTTTCAAAGGGTTGAAGAAACAAAGGGGATAGAGACAAGAAGTCATTCTTGGAAGTTGAATAAAGGTGTGGTACGTAAGAAACTGCTGCATGAAGTTTTTGCATGGAGTAGTTGGTAAGTGGAATTTATTGCCAAATGAGATGGTGAATGCGTAAACGTGGAACCAATTTAAGATGAGGTATGATAAACCTTATCTCTGTTAGAATACATCTTACTATTGCCTCTTTCGATGAGTCTTGACTCCAGGAGGTGTTTGTATAATGACAATAACAATACGATGCACAAATTAGCATATTCCATGGAGGCTGCTAGATTCACAAAACGCCATTATACATCTGGTTTCTATAATGTATCAAAGAGTGAATTTTAACCTAGTGAAATCATCTCCAAATTTGCTTTTTATTTCTAACTCGTCCCCTGAGTGACTCTGTGTAAAAAATCTGGCTGACATTTATGTCAGTAGAGTACTGTTTCTGAGATGCTCCTTTATGCGAGATGCATTTGGAGAAACCACTGCTGTTATGACAAGAAATATAACACATAAAGAGTTGTTGGAATGTATACGGATTGATTAAAGTAATTTAAAAAACAAAAATTTAATGTTCTTTAGCACTTAAGATATAATCACAACGATTACATCGCAAGGAGAGATATAAACATTATGACTGACTTAACAAAGGAACTTATGGTCCGATTTCAAGGTGACTAACGTGGCAACGGCATCCATTTTCTAATGAAGAGTCATAAGAGCGCACGGAAACATTTAGGACTCTTCAAAGGACAAGACAACAACAACAACAACAAAGGAACTCCGCTGACTTCCTTTGAGGAATAAAACGCATCAAGTGACTTATTTTACTTTAGTTATTTAGTAACATATATAATCCAGTTGTCATAATAACCATATACATAGATAGATAGAGATATATAAGAAAATGTAGAAATGGTCTCTTTAGTGAGAAACTGATTCGTTATATTTTTCTTATTACAGGACATCAAGGTTTGTACTATGGACCTTTTTGACAGCATCGCTATGTATGGCTAGTCCTTCTCTCGAGGAAGCTTCTGAGTCATTGGCCGACATCAGAGCAGAAGCACAACCACTTCTTCCGCATGTATATGCTTTATTCGACAAAGTCCATTTGTCTTCGGAAGGAAATCCTCATTTATATCCTGGAAGAGCTGGCTTATCTTGGAAAGACATCGCCAGAAGAAATAAATTCGCACATCATGTTCAAGCTGAACCAAAGGTCCTCAACCATCTGTTACGAGTCCTCTCTAGTTCAAATGGATTAGAGTCGTTGTCAATGGGATCGAATGGTGCAGAGCATAGTCTTTATCCAACCGTTCAGAATGCTAAGAAAGAAAAGAGAAAATTCCCTGAAGTTGATTCGAGAGGATTTGATGAAGACATTTTCGATGAAGGTTTTGGCCAATGGTCTCCCATGAAACGATGGTGATTAACGAACTGGAAATGTACATACTGGGCGAAACTTGTTATCTAAAAGAAAAACAATTTGGTCACCAAATATCTGTTAAATCGTTCCTTATTCTTTTATCTTTTTTCATTCATGTTAACAGCTATATACAGAATAATTTATTTCCTTCCTCTTTAGAATATCAGTTCTCAGTAAAAGTATGCAGAGTATAAAATTGTCGATCTTTACTCCATATACTTTTAATAAGTTATTTTTTAACATAAAAATGTGCTAGGATATGTTGAATGTACTATTGAAATACGCACATATCGCAAGTACTGGGAGATGTGGATATTCAATAATGTTCAGCCTGTGTGGCAACTGAATTATATGAAATGGTGCAAGAATATTATTTTTCGATTATATTCCGTTAAAGTGATAGTATATTAGTTTTATTTTCGAAACTAATGTAAATTTATAAAGATACACCGATGCTTTCGTTATGTCGTAGTCGAAAATATAATGGAAATAAATTTTATTTTCCATCGTAATTATGTTCATTTTTTTGTCAGATAAGAGTTTTATTACAATAAAATCTAATATGAATTATGTTAATTAAAAATTTTAAATGGGCATACTGAAATATTTAAATTTTCCAGTTCCTTAATGTACAGTATTTTATTATCATACATTACATGTCGTCGATTATTATTATTCGAATACCTTAATGAGGTTCCAGGATTCATCGCAGATTCTGCTACTTTTTTTTTTCTTTTATCGCCTTCCATCTTTTTTATGATAAGCCTGCCCATAGAAGGTTCAAAACCTATAGTACATTTGACGCGCGTTAGGTGAGTTAAATTATCTTGGATTGTAATTTAGAATATCCACCGTGAAATGGGCCAGCATAATAGTTTTTCAAAACATTAAGAATTATGCAGCCTATTTATTTTTATAAGAGAAAAAAAATTATATTTTCTGTATGAATAAGTGAAGAAAAACGTCTCCATGATACAGGAAGAGCAAGTAAGCAAGCAACCAATCAACCTTTCTCTCTATTAGTTCACTTGTCCACTCTCGATATAATTTTACTTTTTTAAGTCTCTTCTATCCTTATCTAAATAAAACTTACTACATAAAGATATAATAATGTATTTCCGACGTTTATTCCCATCCGTTGTATTATCGTAAGTGTGAAAAATATAGGCTGCAACTTTTAAAAATAAAAACCTGTTTCAGAGTACACCGTACCAGTAAAAAAAAAAAAAAAAAAAAAAAAAAAAAAAAAAAAAAACAGTGTGAATTCTGTAATTTCGTTAGTAAAAATGCTCTGATAAACTAATTCTCAGCATTTTTAATAAGTCAAAATCTCTTTCCTTATACATTCTTAATCCGATATAGTTAAAGAAAAATATTTATTATAACATCTTGTAAGCCGACAGTGGCTAATATTTTATATAGAAAGTAAAAAAAAAAAAAAATCAAAACTCGATTAAAATTTTAACATGTTACTATCATATTTTATTTATATATTTATAATCCAAAAATAAATAACTAAATAAACAGATGAGCTGATCAAGGTGCTCAGATTTAGCAAATCTTCGAGTACATTATAATGCATACAACATTATAATGCATGCGCAATATAACAAGATATTTAGCAGAAAAAAGTTTAAAGATATAAAATTCCAAACATAAAATCGAAAATCGTACTGTAATAAAAATCCAGTATAACACTACGCATTATTTTAGTGTATTAAATTCAGACTAAACTTTTCACAACATACTAATGTGTTTTATATGAAAAATAAGAACCACTAATCAGAGATAGTTAGGAAAATGGTGACGTTAACACTTCAGGATCCCTTAACTCACGTTGGTCCTGAAATATGAAATACAGAATTTTGTGAAATGCTCTCTTTGGCACTAAATGCAAATGTTTATGATGATTTCAGTGCTCAATATATACATATGGCTTAATTTAAAAGTTTCGTGCCATTAACCTATTTAGCATGTTATATGACTGTACTACGTAAAAAACATAAAATTAAATAAAATGAAATAAATAAACAATAACCTTGTGGTTTGTGGTTTAAAAAGTATTCACTGTGCATCAGATATATATTAACTAATAAAGAAACAAAAGTATCTGCTGAAAAGACATCTCGATATTCGCTGTTTATCATTTATAATAACAACTCAGGCTTCACTGTACAATAATTTTAAGAATCTATATTTCTTGATAGAAAGACTTTTTTATACATAAAAAGACTTTATAAGGGTTTCTGACTCATTGAAATTCTTGATCTGAAAGATATTAATCGGGGATTGATTTAATAATTGTTTATTTCTAATTTTAAAATCATCAATTATAAAAAAAAAAATTCTATTAACGCTTACCTATACTTAGGGCTAAACGCCGCGCCTGTTCCAAATGGAGAGTAAAAGGTGTTAACTGATTTATTTATTTATTCATTATTATTCCAATAGTGTTTACAGGTTGAGTTTCAGCGCCCCAAGATTTATTATTATTATTATGTGACACCTACAAGGAGTCATCACAGAGAACCCTTCACTCTGGTCCGCTGCAAACATCTCACCATCTCTCTCTCTCTCTCTCTCTCTCTTTTTACTACTTATTGCTCTCGCTAACACAGAACCACCAACAACGTCATCTACCACCCATTTCCACCATCAACATTTTTTTTTTTTTTTGTCTGTAAATAGTGTGTATGTTCTCATAGTCTTAGATCATTTGAATACAAATGTTTTGGCAACTATATTATCACAAATGCTTCAAAGATATAAATAAAAAATTAAAAAAATCTGTAAAGACATTTAGTATGAAAAAGCATCAAAAGCTAGATATTTTTAATCGAATTTAAGATATGAATTTATAAATAAAATAAAGAAATAAAGAAAAATAAATCCTTTAATACCTTTTATTCTCCAAAGGAAGTAAGCAGGTTATAAATGAGGTTATATATATATATATATATATATATATATATATATATATATATATATATATATATATATATTATATTATGCGGATGATATTCCATGGGAAACACATAAGATGGGAGAATATTCCAAAGGGTAACAGCATACGGGATGAACGAGCAGGAGGAGAAATTTGTTCTGTAGATTTGGAGTTGAATTGTGAAGGGATGTTGAGTAGTTACATGTTTCAATGGATTTAACATAGGGTAGAGGAATTATGATATAATTTCGGATGAACATCAGCGGCGATAGTATGAAAAATTTATACAAAACGCAAGCAGCAGAAACTGAACGTCTGTAAGAGTGGTTGGCATGAATTGATGAGAGTTAGGTCGTTCATCAAGTATTTTTAGCATCAGCAAAGCTGTGTATTGGGTTTGTAGTTCATTGAGATATAAAAGGAAGAAAATGGGTGAGCGAACAGAGTTCTCTGGAACTCCAGCATTAGTCGCATAGTTAGAGTATAAGGAATCCTCAACTATTACTCAGAGTGTGCGACCAGTCAGACAGCTGGCAACCCAATAGCAGAAGTCACGGGAAAGGTCATATGACGGAGGCTTACTTAATAAACCCCCTGTCGAAAGCTCTGGAGATATATCAAGAGCGGCCACCTGAGATTCGCCAAATTTTTCCAGGGTTGTTTGTGCAAATATGAGTGATATAAGTAAGCAGTTCCCTGTTGATCGAGAGTGACGGAATCCATACTGGAAATCGTTTATTAGTTGACAGCTTTCAAGGTAGCTTTCACGATATGCATTCATATGAAAACTTACATCATATGTAATGTAAATATAATATTAAAGAAAATCTTGATAACTGCCCTCACTCAAGGAATTAAAGATTTAACGCATTCCAATTTCAAATTATCCCAATAGTCGTTTACAGGTTAATTTTTAAAGCTAGATCCGAATCCATTTAAATGCACACCTATAAAACAATTTTTTAAAAAAATTTAAATGCATATTTTTCATTTAAATGTATACCTGTAAACTACTGTTTAGTATATTCAAACAGTAATTTACAATTCTATTTTTTAGCACCTAAAGATAATTTTTATCTTTACAAATATTGTTATTACTCATGATATGAAAGACCTAAAAAAGGAACACGTAGCACTCTGAAATACTCAGAGCCAAATTGAGAGAGAGAGAGAGAGAGAGAGAGAGAGAGAGAGAGAGGAACCTTCAATAGGAAGATGCCTGACAACTGAATTTAGAACTAGAGTAAGACCTGAGAGTTGCGTATTGAGATCAATGTCTCCTGTATAACAAACAAATAACCAAACAAAATATTCGCACAGGTATAACGCTTATTATCTTCTGAAGTTTTGATATGGAAGGGAGAATTTCCTCTATAATTTCTTAAGAATGAGAGATTAAAAGGTAGATGCTTAATATTCTTATAAATTAAAACATATCTACGAAAGTTATTAATAGATGTTTGATAAGACTCATTCACGGGGATAGGATACAGAATAGTGTACACGAATGGCATCTTTCAACTTCCAGAAGAAATGAATTTTAAGAATTCGTCTATCTTGATTCTTAAACTATATCTTACATTCATCGCAAATTCGAATAATGCTATGATATCAAGTGGAAATACATTTGTTCAGTTGTTCTACAAGTACAACAGAATTGTTGAAGGGAGAAAAACTAAAAGGGTACATGATTATTATATGAGCAGGATTTCTTGGGAAAAGACTTTCTTTGTAATACGTTTCCATAGAACTACTATAGCATTGATGACACCAAACTGTTCAGTGTTCAAAATAAAATTATATAACATTTAGTGCTCAGTTTTCTAGGACATGTAATGAAGACTAGTTCAAACCTGGAGACGCATTAACGTACAGTAATAACAAAGCTACGATTCTTCATAAATAAAACGATACAATTAAAAATACAAAAGTATTTATAAAAAATTACAAATTGGTATTTGTATAATAATCTACACCCAAACATATCCATCTACTTTGAAGAGCATATGTATCGTGATTCGTCATTCCATATCAACAGATTTCTGATAGCCTACTATCCAATCACGCAATGAGAGCACAGCGTGGACTAGTTTTGCTCCCACCAACAGCTATTGCCTCAAAACTCAGGCGCTGAAGTGGTACGTAATTTTCCGCCCATCCTCTATAACCATAAATGTCTTGAAATTTTAGTTGAGAGAATTAATTGATGCACAATTGGATGAATGTAAAACCATTTTCAGCACTCTTCTATCAGTTTATGTGGTTTGTCTATCCGTATGTCTCTTGGTGATTTTTTCTTTTCTTTTTTCCCCATAATGTTTCATCATTTAATGTTGATAACCACTAATCGCATGAACTGAATAGAGAGCGAATATGGTAGTTAACTAACATGCTAGCAGTTAGTTAACTCTAAACTTTGAAATGAGACAATACACGTATTGTCTCATTTCAGTAACTGTATACAACTACAATCATTTGATATACATCCTTGCTTTTAAATCTTACTGAGCTAAGTAGGTTGTCACTGGTAAGAATTCATTCAGAAAAATGGAAGTTTTCAACAACATAGTGTATTTGGGATGCTGAAATCTGTTAGATGTTATTTTGTTATGAAGGAAACTGACACAGTATTAATAAAAACAAATTGAACTATCCAAACGTTAGATAAAGGCTAAATAAATAAAGATAAAGATAAAGTATTATATCTGTAGGAACAATATTTTTTTTTTCAATCTCGCTTTCGCCTTAACAACATACGAGTATAACTATCTATAAACTCCATATTCAAATTCCATTCAAGCAATTTAAGGCGATTAAAAGAAACGGACAATGACAGACATTTCAGTGTATCCTATTAACCTCTCTGGAAAGATTATTATTGGAAGTTGTATATCGAATTCTGGCAATCATTCATCGTTTTCGAAGTTACAGTACTATGTGTATTGTTTGCTACACTACAATGTACGGTACATTAATTTGAATTTCTTTGATATTTATTCATAAATAACATTTAAATTAAAATTTCTGTTTGTAAAAAAATAAATGAGACTTCTAAACTTTAATCAAAGTAATGTACTTTCAATCTCATTTAATTTCAAACATAAGTATAGAAATTAAATGAAAATTGAGTCATAAACATGTTCAATCGATAGCAGGTTTAACGCTACAAAATTAGCGAAACCTGCTGTTTACTCTTATAAAATAGACCCAGGAGGAACAAAATCGCTATGTTTAATAATATCATTATTAGGAACCTTCGATTTGAGAAACTCCGAGTTACAAAATAAGATAAATATTAATATTTTAATGGTAAATGTAATATATATATATATATATATATATATATATATATATATATATATATATATATATATATATGTGTGTGTGATTAAAAACAATCACACGTAAAAAACGCAAATAGTATGGGCTTATGGGCAGAGTTCGTATCTTTTAAGATGCCAAGCAAGTCTAATACCAAGTAAGTCTAATGCTGAAAGATATTTTCTGAAAGCCCACTTAAATGTTCAAATGTTATTAAGTTATTAATAAATTTTAAATATATAAAGTACTCGTTACAGCTATTTCTAAACATTATTTAATTAAAAAAAAACAGGAAGAAATGAAAATATTCTTAAAATGCTACTTGAAATTTAGAAATGAACCGCCATTGATTTAAATTACCTCCGTCCAAAAAAGAAACCGAACTTTTCGAAAATAGAAGAAACTAGTGGCGCCACCTGTTGTATCTTTTTGTTGTCGAAAGCGGCACCATTTCATTAGTGCTGTGTCAACTATTTATGACATTTGTTTCATTAGAAGCTGAATTATAGTGCCAAGAGTGACAGTGTGTTTTGACGAACGGTCGGAAAGAGTTTCAAACAGAGAGCTGCGATTGACTATGGTAGTCTATGATAACAACATGCTAGCAGTTAGTTAACTCTAAACTTTCTCATTTCAGTAACTGTACACAACTATAGTCACTTTTGTGTTAAACTTGGTAAAAGTTTTACAGAAATGCTTCAAAACGCATACCGTGATGAATGCTTATCCCGTACTCAAGTTTACGAGTGGTTTAAGCGACATCAAAGTGGTCGTGAGACGCCTGAGGACGACGAAAAGCTGGATCCAAAACCTGGACTGAGCGAAGTTAACATCCAAAAAGTGTGTGATTTCATCAAAGAAAAACCTCAAATTGTCCGTGAGATTGATCGAAGATGAATTGGGGATTCCAAAATCAATTGTGCACAACATTTTGACCGAGAGTTTGGGCCTTCGTAAATTGAATTCGCGATTTGTTCCCCACAAGTTGACCGACGACCAAAAAATGTATCGAATTGAACACTGCAAGGACCTCATTAAAACCGCTTGTAAGGACACACAAACTTCCTTGAAACGATCGTTACTGGTGATAAAACGTGGCGTTTTGAGTATGAGCCTGAAACAAAGTGCCAGAGTGCTGCGTGGAGACCACCAGAAGAAGGGCATCCGAAAAAAAGTCGCTTGAAGAAATCAAAAGTAAAGACAATGCAGATTTGTTTCTACGATTTCAAGGGCATTATCCGCAAATAATTCGTTCCGCCTGGCCAAACGGTTCATGGTGAGTTTTATCTCGAAGTTTTGAAGCGATTGATAGCGAGAATTCGTCGCGTACGGCATGAATATCGTGACGACGACCGTTCGTCAAAATACACTGTCACTCTTAGCACTATATAACTCGGCTTCTATTGAAACAAATGTCATGAACAGTTGATACGACACAAATGAAGGTTGCCGCTTTCGCCAACAAAAAGATACAACAGGTGGCTCCACTAGTTTCTTCTATTTTCGAAAAGATCGGTTTCTTTTTGGACAGAGGATGTATGTCAACATGTCATATACTGAATTTGGTAGTTCCAGTTATTATTTGAATAACACATGCTTGTATACAAACTAAGCCACGTAAAAAAGGATGCTGTATTATATAAGAAATTTGCTGCTTTCGGCTATTGCCGTTTATAGTCCATATATATGGATTTATCATCGCATAATGGCATTAATAGGTTTGTATGAAGCCAAGTTACCTGCTCATGACAGGACATTTAGCCTAACATATATAGGAATGAAGATGATGCCCAGAAGATCATTTAAGAATAAGCTGCAATTGATTTTTGGGATCCCAGGAGAAAATAGAAGCTGAATATCGAAATCAGGATGGGATTTAAACTTTAGGTAAAAAACATGCAAGGAATTATTTGTTTTCCAGGAGAAGGAACAAAAACTAACTATTCATATTGCTTTTGAATACGACAAGAATTTTTGGCCACAATTAATTGTGGTAGCGTATACCATCGCAGACTGAAATATGCAATTTTAATATGTATATACCCTCATATAACATTGGATCATGACTACACCCTCATTCAAAGTGAAATTCGCTCATCCAGAGTGGTACTCCATTTCTAGAGTACATGACCGGTACATAACGAGTCTTTTCTCAGAGGAGTCCATAGACTACATGGAGGTGCCCAAATGTAATAATAATAACGCCACATATTTCCAGGTTGAAGAAATTTTATAAATTTTCATAGACAAATAAACTTAAAGATATCTCTGTATCTTCAATGAAATTCATATATATAAAAAAGGAGATGCATATTTTTCAATCATGAGATCCATTATACTGACATCTTCATGGAAGTTCTCCTGCATGAATCACTCACCAAAGCTTATAAATGCCACTTCTGATGAGGAAGAATTTTCCTTTGATGGCACCAAGGATTTTCGAGTAGAACTTTGGTATTTCTTTTCAAAAACTGACAAAATGAACAGTACTGCTACAGTATAACAGAATCTCACAATGTTTTTAATTTTTTTTAAACATTTTTTTAAATTTAAAATTTTTTAGATTTAAAAAAATTAAATGTTTTAAGGAACAATCATAAAACAAACAACTGTTTCAGAAATAATGAGTATTACTATACTGTATTCTGATAACTTGTAAAGAACATAAAAGAACAGTTGCACTACGATGCATGTCCATCCATTCCGTTTTGAAACTGGGCATTCCCGTTTCCACAAAAATTGGCCAGGCGTTCCTAAACACGCTTTCTGAGCGTCAGCATGTTCCGTTTTTCAATATCCGATTGTCAAAAATTAAATGTTTTTAAGTAACAATCATAAAACAAACAACTGTTTCAGAAATCATGAGTATTACTATATTGTATTCTGATAACTTGTAAAGTATAGGGATTTATTTATATTATCAAAATATTAGGCCTTTTTCTTCTTCTTTGCAGAGATAACCAGTCGAGAGGCTACAGTGATATTGCTATTGCATATAATGCGCTGTCCCGCACGGTTTTTGTTTTGCCAAATAGTATTTGATTAATAATGGTTTGTAAAACATTCGCGATTGAAGTTTATGTACATGAATTCTATAATACATAAATGAAGACACAGACGAATAGGCTCATCCTTTCGAATAATTTAATTCTATGTCTTGGGAAGCACTAAATAAAACTTAGGGTGAAACAACGTCACCACTTGCAACTATAAATTCAGTGTCCACATTAGCACAAATCATGAGCCGAGATAATTTAATGACGGAATTATACTACTCGAAAAATTATACAGAAGGAAAAATGGCATTTTGGAACGATCGTCAGAGTTCTGTTAGTGATAGATGGAGAGAATATTTCCACATATATTCATAATGAAAACATTTCTTTTGAGAATATAAAAACCGTTTTTAATATATTCTGACACTGGTCTAGTTCCATTAGGAAAAAAGAGTTTTATCTTTAGCGAATTTATTATAAAACAATGAGAAAAATCGGTTGCATATTAACACAGTAAAATCATTGATAATTATGAAAATCTATTTCAAAGGAATGAAGAAATGACTTGCGGTGATTTTCACGAGTTTGTGTCTACGTGAAAAACAATATTGACAGAAGACACCACTACTACAGCAACATTTAAAGAAACAGAAACTGCTGGGACTTCTAATACCACAAGCGAGTAAAGTTCGAGACATTTTGTCACTTTCTTATGAAAAAAATAATAATAATGTCAATTTAATTTTCTTGTTTTATTTACTATTATCAATTTACTGTGCCTCTTAATTACTCATTACTTAATTTGTTGCTATAAACAATTAAAGTTCAAGTTAATTTGCATCAAAAACAATTAAAATAAGAAAATATCGAATTGAAAATTTGAAATTAAGAAAATCTATCCCCCCCCCCAATAGAAAGTTTATGTCCTATGCCGCGTTTTGTGTTTTATAATGGGCACGCTAATTTACACCATAAGTAATACTGAACTAGTGAATTTAGAGTTGCGTGTTACTTGGATAATCAAATGTCGCAGATATCTAAGACATCAAAAATGAAAGGGGACGAAAAACTATATTACACTGATTAATGATTAGCAAAGTTTGTTTATATATATATATATATATTTACCCTCGAGAGAAAACTTCCATCTGAGACCAGCTGATAGATTTAAAATGAAAAAGATTAAAAAGGATCATTGCAACTTTCATAATTGATTTAAATTCACATTCTTTACGTTAGCAACATACATAGGAGTGGGCTTTTACAAATCACATTCAGTGGAAACGATAAATTTTAGTTATTTATTAAATAATCTTGTTAATTAAGAGAATTTAAAAAAATTATTAAAGCTATTACAAAATAGTTTTAATAGTTACTTAAGTACTCTACTATATTCATTTATTCAATTAATTATCGTTATCCTTTCCTCAAAGTTACTAGTTAAAAATTGTTACTCTACACATTTAAAATGTAATGATAAAAGTTTATTAAATCAAATAAAGAAAACAAATTAGAATGTTGACATTTAGTGACTGGAATGAAGATTTTTTAGATATTCATTCAGGAATACGTTTAGGCATTGCATTACATGCAATGCCTAAAATATATATATATATATATATATATATATATATATATATATATATATATATATATATATATATATATATATATATATATTTAAACACAACCTGAATCACTGTAGAGATATAAAAATACGCCTAGCAAAATTCAGTCATTCATCATTTTTATTTAATTTTTGAGATCGATTGATATGATTTTAGCGCCATCTAAACTAAACGAAGTCAAGTGCTAAAAATTCCAAAAAATAAAAACAAAAAAAAATTATAATAAATAAATAAAAAAAATTCTTTGATAACAACAGTTTAAATATATATATATATATATATATATATATGTGTGTGTGTGTGTGTGTGTGTGTGTGTGTGTGTGTGTGTGTGTGTGTGTTAAAGATACCAAGCTATTTTAAACCTGGTTTTTCTCCATTTCCCAAGTAAGCAAACAAACAAATAAGTCAAGTTTGCGCCTGCAAGTAACGCAAGTCTAAGTCACCCGTAAAGTAGTACAAGTCTAGGCAACTCGTGGTAAAGTTGGAATAAGCTCTCATCACTATTCTTAATATTTACCTTTAATGCAAAGCCCATTTCCTTGAAGAGATGTATGATGCTATGCATTAAAGGCAAGGGGCCACTATCCAGACCGATTTCGACCTTTATTGAGGTCTCATCAGTGGGAGCCAGGCTTAGAAATACCAAGGTTAAGTAATACAGAGCTTACAAGTATTTTACCAAAACAAGTTACCCAAAGGTGCTTTGACCTTATTAAATAAAAATCTCAGGGTGAGAGATAGATGTAGAAAGTTTTTTACCTTGGGTATAATATATTTTAAAGATACCAAGCTATTTTAAACCTGGTTTTTACTCCATTTCGCAAGTAAGCAAACAACAAATAAGTTCAAGTTTGTGCCTGCACGTAATGCAAGTCTAAGTGACCCGTAAAGTAGTACAAGTCTAGGCAACTCGTGGTATTAGACTTGCATTACGTGCAGGCGCAAACTTGACTTATTTGTTTGTTTGCTTACTTGGGAAATGGAGTAAAAACCAGGTTTAACCTTGGTATCTTTAACATATATTATACCCAAGGTAAAAAAAAAACTTTCTACATCTATCTCTCACCCTGAGATTTTTATTTAATAAGGTCAAAGCACCTTTAAGTAACTTGTTTTGGTAAAATACTTATAAGCTCTGCATTACTTAACCATGGTATTTCTAAGCCTGGCTCCCACTGATGAGACCTCAATAAAGGTCGAAACCGATCTGGGTAGTGATCCCTTGCCTTTAATGCATAGCATCATACATCTCCTCAAGGAGATGGGCTTTGCATTAAGGGTAAATATTAAGAATAGTGATGAGAGCTTATTCCAACTTTACCACGAGTTGCCTAGACTTGTACTACTTTACGGGTGACTCAGACTTGCATTACGTGCACGCGCAAACTTGACTTATTTGTTTGTTTGCTTACTTGGGAAATGGAGTAAAAACCAGGTTTAAAATAGCTTGGTATATTTAACATATATTATACCCAAGGTAAAAAACTTTCTACACACACACACACACATTATATATATATATATATATATATATATATATATATTATTAGGGTCACCAAGTAATTTTATAAGCTTGGTTATTTAACTCCTAATCCCAAGTATGCAAACAATTAAGTTTGCGCCTGAAACATAGTTCAAGTCTAAAGATGGTACAACACCAGGGTAACTCATTGTAAAGGTGGTTAAAGCTCTGATCACTATTCTTAGTATTTTGATGCAATCAAAATGCTAAGATTATGTAAAGCACATCTCACTAAAAGATGTATCCCCATAATGTAAAGCACATTTCACTAAAAGATGTATATATACTGCAATACATTATGGGTGGGGTCACTACCCAGACCAAGTAACCAAGCTTATTAAATTACTTGGTTACCCTAATATATAATATCCGCAAGTTAAAAAATTAATTACATCTATATCTCCTCCAGATATTCTTATTAAAAATAATAAAAACCACCTTGCAGCAACTTCTATAGGTAAAGTTGATAAGGCTCTGTATTACTAAAACCTTGGTATTTAGGGTCTAGCTACTCACTTAGGAGACCTCAAAAAAGGTTGAAAACGTTCTGGGTAGTGACCCCACCCATAATGTATTGCAGTATACATCTTTTAGTGAGATACGCTTTACATAATGGGAAAATACTAAGAATAGTGATCAGAGCTTTACCCACCTTTACAATGAGTTGCCCTGGTGTTGTACCATCTTTAGACTTGAACTATGTTTCAGGCGCAAACTTAATTGTTTGCATACTTGGGATTAGGAGTTAAATAACCAAGCTTATAAAATTACTTGGTGACCCTAATATACAATATTCCCAAGTTAAAAAATTAATTACATAAAAAGATAAGCCGAAATTTGAAACGTTTTTATGTCAAGTTTTTTGTCTTAAGGGCTTCCAGCCCGGAACTCGGTGGGTTGGGCGCCGTAGGAGCGAGCCCCCCCCCCAGTATATATACATACATATATATATATATAGAAAAGTCAAAATTGAATAGTTTTTCTGATCCACATTACTGCAAAGATGAACGATCTCTAGATGGCGGAAACTAATGAGACAAATCATACTCATAATACAAAAAGATATCTGAAAACCACAAAGTAATTAGAATAACACCTATATGCTCTTCGGTTCCATCGAATGACAAGACAAAGGCGATCACGGTCTCTTTTTTGAAAAGATCAGGGGGGGAGGGAACTCGCAGAACTCTAACAGCAAATCACCTGTTTCAAATTTTAATGCTAATAACTCCACAGACGGTGCATATAATAAACAATGCTTTTCCCCCTTTTTCCATATTGGAAGATACTTACTCACAAACACAATACTTATCAAATGGTACCTTAAATTCATACCCTGTTCCTAATGATATTCCTGATATGATTAACATATTAGAAAAAATAAATAAATAATGTGCCTAAAAGATATGCCTACAGCACACCACTAGTAAAATCTCCATTGTTGATACTTATCAAACAGCCAATCTCCTATCTAACTAATTAATATAGCATCCAACCTCTTCCAGTCAATTTAAGTACCAGCTTTTCATGTGGCAGTGTATAAAACTATGTAAAATATAAATATATTATTGCATATGCAGCTCCCATGTCAAGATATTTGTCACTCTCTTGTAATATTTAAGCGAACTACAAGAACACTATCCACGCTTAACAGGTCATGCTGACCCTCATACAGAATCCTACAGGACAAGATTTATAACTGGGCACTTGCCAGGCGGAGTTTTAATGGACACACAAATTTTTCTTATTTATATATTTTTTTTAGATGAATTGAATGCTAGTCTAACAAATGAATATTTTTAACACATACAAATCATCCAAACATTGATATTCATTACATTTTCGTAATAATATAAAAAATGTTCATATCTATTTACTTTAAATAGATACCATATCGATAGTAATTTATGTTTCTAAAAATGTATTATTATGGCGTTCGCGAGCGAGTGTATGAGTTGTGGCGAGCGCATTGGTTTTCAAGTGAAGACACAAGTGTGTGAGTAGTATGCAAACCCTTGTCAACGTGCGAGTTGTTATAAAAACATTGAGTCTACGTGAGATGTACTCTTACATCAAGAAAACAACTTGAAAAATACCTTCCCATACCTAGAGGTTGTTTTAAGGATTTATCTAACGCTGCCAATTACAAACTACACATCTAAGAGAAGTTTTTCGGTTCTAAATCGAGTGAAAAGTACAAAACAATCAGTTCTTAGAAAAAGGAAAGTAAACTCGCTACGGTGGTATTATGTGCTCTGATAAAGACATCACTTCAAAAATGAATTTCTCAGAAATGATTGATACCTCTACATATGATAAATTGAGAAAAACCGTTTTTCTATAAAAAAAAAAAAAAAAAAAGGAAATAATTACATGCAAGATTTGATTAAAAAAAATAAATGCTTTTTTTATGGAAATAAAATGGGACTTTGTTTTTGAGGGGTGGGAGAAAACAACCAGGCATCAGCCCATGGCATTGACGTACCTTAATCTGGGCCTGGAGTTCTACGATTATTATCAACCCAGTCAATTCCTATATCTTTTCAACATCTTGTTTATTCTTTATTAAAATTAGCAATCTTACGTACAAAAAAATCCACAGGCATTAATTTACAGTGATTTATCTACATCTACACGCATATTGATTATTTGGCATAACAGTTAAAATATTGGAGAAAAAAAAATCAATCTTTGGATCATTGCTCATTTTGTAAAACGGTTCTAGTCCATTATATGTGCAGGAAGATTTTTTTTTTTTTGTATAATGTTGTTACTAGACTGAAATCTGGAATGCTGTTGTCCTGTTCATTGAAATTAAATTAATTCATCTCAGCGTTCGCAGAAGAGAGTCAAGAATGTTCTCAGTATCATGATGATGCTTGTGGAGAACATGACTTCTTTTTTTGTTTGAAGGCTGTAAGAAGATGACCAGCTGCTTCACTCGGTGAAAATGTGATGTCAGGTCTTGTGTAGCAAGTATAAAAGTTGTATATCACTGCTTTCAAAGTAATAAAGAGAAAGTTTTGGACTGTATAGTTTCTTGGGCGTGCATAGAGAAAGTTTCAGACAGCTGCAGTTTCGCGACATGAACAAGAGATTTGCTGTTAACAGGGCACGCGAGGTATATATGCCGAACTGTTCCGGTTTGGTCGCATAAGAAGCAATTCTCTGATAAATTCGGATTAAATGTGTCCGGTATGATACTGGTGGGGCATTGTACATTGTCCATTGCATGTCAGCGTCGGGTTTACTGGCTCTGCTTCGGTAAGGTAGATCATTAATTAATGGATATTTATTGGGACGAAGGATTCTCTGGTAAAACTGGTTGCAGTGTTTGAATTAAAAATGCCTACACTTTCTGCATGGTGGATAAGGCGAGTGCCACAGTGGTATTACCAGTTTGCAAGATATATGCAGGCATCAAGTCTTTCGCTGATGGTTATCAAAAGCCTGCTTAAGATGTCATGTGCGACATGGCCATTTGTTCTTCTCTGCACTTCAGTACAGATTTCATAACATCCAACTGTTCAGCTGAATTCCTATATTCCAGGATTACGAGGTGCGCCATGTGAGGTTAAAATGAGAATAAAATGTCAGCTACGACTCTTGCACTGCATCAACTGAACGCAAAAGAAGAGCTGCTTGTCTGGAAGCTCACTGAGTATTTTAGGAAGTGAAACTGCTTTCACTATGTAATATAGATCTAGCTTTTTCACTTTTGTAAGAGGTGGTCAGATATATCAGCACCTATATATGTTGTCGTTCTTAGGATATCAGACACGTCTGGCTGCAGATGTATTTCATGGTCTGTTGTGTGGATTTTCTTGATGTTGAATGTTGATAAATAGGGCACAAAAAGTTGTTACCTTATAGTCACCACTTAGTTTTTTCCATAAAATCGACAGATGTCATGTGTGTGTGCGCGCACGCTAGATAAATGCAGTGAATCGTACTTCGGCCTCTTTTCTAAAGATTTGTTAAAAGCGTTGCATTAGTTGGTCAAAGAATGTGTTTCCTAGTAAACGGAAAATGGTAGTATAAATTTCTCTGTATCAATTATTTAGTATTAACATATCAAAACTATACTCCAGTTTAAATTAGGTGTCAGGGAATATCATTTGCAAGTGCTGAAAAGATCATTTTGGTAATACACAACGTTTAAGTTTTACAAACCAAGAGGATCTGAAATCCTCATTAGATCCAATAAAGTATTAAAAAATCGTAGACGGACTGATTTAGTTATTCAAATAAAGAATTCGTGTTTTTTTTTTTTTAAATCGGATAAATAAAGAAGAAAATTCTCATATCTGTTGTCCCAAAACTACAGTCCCCTACGGCTCCAAAATGTGCTATATAATTTATGGACGATTTGCATTTTAACATATTAATGTTGCATTATGTTAAAATGATAAATGAAAGAAGGAAGTGTTCAGAATAGCCATGGTCTATAAATTTACCGACTGTCCATAAAATTTTAGGAGGAATTTCAAGTCCCCTTAATCCTTAAAAAAAGGCTGTAAGAATACTAAGAGTTTTCCATTGTGTAGAATTTTTCAGTGATATATACACAGTGTGAATAATATGCATATCAGTGTTTTTACATCCTCCGACAATCGATAGACTCAAGTGGTCCACATAGTTTGCAGGGAGAGAGAAATTATTGTTCCTTTTCATAAGGTGACACTACCATATCTGGGCTTTTCTGCACAGATTTAATCTAGATTTTTTGAAGATGATGAAATAGCAGTGGGAATTCACAGGCTATTGATCTTGAGATAGTGACAGGTCTGTGAGATGCCTTACCAAGATAGTTTGAAGATTTATGGGTTACAAAGTTTAGTTGATAGGCGAAAAATCGGAATAAGAATAGAAACATATACACTGCATTACTAAGGAGATTTTATAGCATAGATGCGGAAGAAATTTTGCAATACATGACAGGAGAGAAGCGATCACCCTGGATGTTGTGTTAGTGTGGTTAGCAAGGACACGAGACCCGACTTTTTTTTTTTGCTTAGAGAGTGGTGAACGAACGAAATGAGCATTTTTTTCAGCAAATCTTTAAGGTCAGATATAATATATAATAGCTATTGTGCGAATAGTGGCTAGCATAGGCTTTCTATGATGTTTGCAATGTAATAATGAATAAATAAGAGAGTAGGTAGAGCTATTTTAGCCGTAACTATTGGAAATCGAGGAGAGAATGACCGGTCTCCATCCTTATCCCTCAGCGATAGCTAATCCTGTGGCTACTGATGATTTTGAAGGAACTTGAGCGAGAGTATAGCAGAAAAGCCACCACGTTGTGATTCTAAATGTAAACCTTAACAAACCTTTGAAATCTACGGTTAAAAATCCGAGTTTCTCAAAACCTTTTTTGTGCCACGAAAAAGGTCCTTGAGTTGGCTACTAGAATGTATATTTTATGTGTGAAGCATTATGATAGAAGAAACGCCAAATTCACGCACATCTGCAGTCCAGCGGGATTCGAAACGAAACCAGAAGTTGTAGGCTGGAGATAGATGTTATCTATTTCGCTAACTACGGAGGGAAGGGGGGGGGGTTACACAGTCGGTTATATAAATTAGGCCAGAGGGGATAAGGTGAATTTATTGTGTCATTTTCTATGTTCTCTGGCCATTTTGTATGCTATATAAAGATGAAAATCTAGACATTTCGAAGAGTACAAAACTCATAACTCTTACATGAAATCCACTCATTTAACATTTGTTAAAAAGAAGTTATACTTCTGGTCCTATGGGAATGAATATGAGGATTTTCTTCCAACCAGAGTGACGTTACTACCAACTGCATAACAGATTTACTGTGAGGACTAATATATTTAATAACAATTTCCCCTCCCGTCGAAAATATTTCCAGATGCAGCCGTTGCGATCCACGATAACATAGAAATATGACATAGTTTTGATACATAATATTAAAAAAAAAAGGATACATCCCATGAGGTTGACTAACTTATCTTCAAATGGAAGGTCCTTATAAAAGTTCTTCGTATTGAAAATTAATTCCCACAAAGTTAAAAGCAAGTATTTTGTACATGGAATTGATCTTTGAAGGAACTGTCACACATAACGTTATATCAGACGCGGATTGTTCTATAAATGAGGATTAAAAAAGCCATATCGACGTTTATATATTTTTTATTTTTATAAACTGATAGCTAGAATGAAATTCATCAATCCTTTTTCCAAGAAAAAAGGATTGGTCGTCAAGCCTTCTCCACGTTCACCCCACTTCGACTCTTTGAAATATCTGTAAACCAATTTTGGCTGAAATACTACGGAAAAGCACCGCTTCTGAGTGCGCAGAAACATGCTGAAATCATTGACCAAGATTGAGAACATACTGAACATCCGAATTAAAGTTTTCTGTGTTTTTTTTAAAAAATTTCCTTCCTGTAAATAATTTCTGGAAATGAAACTAGATTCGTGAGCTTTTTTACTTTCCTATTCAAATGGAAATGTTACGAAATGGCCTCGGAATCTCTGTTTCATAAAGATTTGAACCAATTTATAGTTGTAACTATAAACTGGTTTTATAGAATTGCTGAAATTCCATTTCAGCAATAAGAATTGCTGAAATTCCATTTCAGCAATTCTATAAAAGCAATTTCAGCAATGTCAAATAAAAGAAAATAAAAAAGGATCATTATAAATAATTATGTTACACAGGTGTACAGCAACAGCACACTGAAATAATTTTTAAAATATCTTTTAAAAATTGCGAAAACATAAAAAAAATGAAATTTTCATTAAAAAATAAATAACACGAATAATTTTAAGGATTCTTCCACCAGTGTTTTCATTGCTAGTGCAGCAACATGTCCGCTTTGTAATTGATTTTTTGTTGTCATTGTTTATTTTATTTTGTTTTTTGACTACAGATATTAGGCGGATGTTTAGTTTCCGCTAAAATAATGACGGTAATTCATTAACTTTACAAATTCCAGAACCTATTGGACACCTCAATTCACCTGAATTCGAGAAGTAAGCATTTTGCAAACTAAAAATGTCATTAACAAGGTTCGAAATCTTAGAGGAAGATCTTGTTGATTTACGAGATTATATATTTTCAAGAGTGGACTTGCTTCCAGAAGTTGCAGAAGAAAATACGCAACCATTAATTCAAGAAATACAGAATTACTTTCATGAAGTCAACTGCTTGCTTATCGAAATGGAGCATGAAGTTCAGAGGGTACCTACTCATTGTCGCACTGATTTACTTAACAGAGTACAACGGTATCGAAAAGAATGTCAGAGTCTTCACGATGACTTATTTTCAGCAGTCGGTACACTTCAAACTGTGAAAGAAACAACCACTACGGATGATACATTATCCGAGATGTCTACAACAAAATTTAATCAAAGAACTCTGCTGCTCCAAATGAATGCCACGTTAGCGAGAACTACGAACAGTATAGCTAACGCAACTCACGTAGCAGCCGCAACCGACCAAATGGGATCATTTGTAATAAGTGATTTGAGATTTCAACGAGATTCTCTAATCCGAGCAGAAATTCGTCTCTCTGACATAGATTTCAGTATTTCGCGGCGTAATAGCCTCTCCACGATATTTATGAAAAGAGTTATTACAAATCAAATAATATTAATCCTAATTATTCTTATTGAAGTTGGTATTTTTAGTGGGATTATCTACTGGAAATATTTTAGAGAGTAAACTGCTGTGTATTATTTCATATTCTTGTTATCTACCAATCCAAGGCCATATAATGATATCAAATATGTATTGCTTTAACTATTTCAGCGATGTTAATATTTTAAACAAATGACGATTTTCAGTGAAATATTAAAAAGATCTTATTAGCGTCATCATTCAGGACATTATGAGGACAACCACTCCCAGTGAATGTGTGGGTGGTAAGCATTAAAAAATAAAAAATAATATATATATCAAGATTCAGTTTTGTCTATAAATTTCCAGTTAGAATCTGATACCATGCTATGAACACTAAATATTAGCATTTAACATGTAAATTGTAACGAAATTTGTAGTTTGCTAAACATACAATATATTTTATTATACAATTTAGGAAAGTTTTCTATCTCAGAACTTTAAGTTCCATTTCAATGTTGTTGAATAGTAGCCATTCATTAACCAGAAAGAAAAAAAAAATTAGCAGAATTTAAGCATTTAATGCCTGAATGCAAAATATTTTTAGCTTTTCTAATTAATATTATTGCTAAAAATATGAAGTAATATGAGATTATGATTGTAATGAAAAGTTTATTTCAACTTAAACTGTTTTTATTCCTGTTAGTTTCTGAAATATGATTCCCTGTTTCCCCCCCCCCCCCCGTTCCATTTTAGACGACAAATGACATTATGTCTCAGAATTGATATTTCATTGTAAAAATATCAATTATAGAAAGCACATGGACCATATTATATATATATACACATATATATACACAAGCACACTATATTTGCAGCAATCTCATGGCTTAACTCAGATTTCTGTAAGGCTTAGTCATTGTCACTGTTTGCTTTTACTCAGCAGACAAAACAGAAATTAAACTTTTTATTCTATCACTGAGCAAATGTGCTTTGATATTTTCAGGATTTATCCAGTTATAGCATACTGATAACATCAGTATGTTACAATGTTTATTTTCAAGATTTCATAGTTGACTGCTATGTGAAAGACATAATTTAAATGATTTTGCAGTGATATAGAGAAATATAATAAATACTTTTTGTGCAAAAAAGCTTTGAATACCAAGAAGTATAAAAAGGTATTTGGGGTCCATGTACTTTTATTTTATGTCTACCATGTATAAAGTAAATATATGTAGTGTGTATGTTTTTATTTATATATATATAATATATATGTTAATTTTCCAGCAATCTCATGGCATAACGCAGATTTCTGTAGGGCTTATTCACTACTGCAATAGTAGATTCATTACTCTGAATGGATCCTTTACATAAAATTGCAGAAGTCATACTTGGTTTTATGAATGTCATGTTGTTAAAACAATACTGCTATAATTTTGCAATGTTTTATTGACCAGTTTATGTAAATAAAGTATTTTAAAATACTTATGATGCATTCACAATTAATTATACAGAATAAAATTTCTGCATAAATGCTATTTTTATAGGCCAAGAATACAATCAGAATTTGCATGTAGTTTATAATAATAACATCATTTATTGGCTGTGTGGATGGCATTTCTGCTCTCCAACCCACAAATTTGAATTCCTGAAAGCTTAGCCTCACATATGTTGGATTACTTTATTAGTTGATTCTGTATTGTTGCATAAACGATATAAGGGGGCAATGTATTCAAAGTTTGGATGAGAAAGGGGGAGGAATGGAGGAGAAATACTTTGAGTAACAGATGATGTAGAGAAACCAAAACTTGCCTTAAAAATGACTGAGATTTTTAAGGCAAAACAGGTGATTGGAAAAAAGAAACAAAGCAGTTCTCTTTGTGAGGCAGTAGGAAGAATTGATTGGCAAGGAGAGGAGGAATTGTTCATAATAGTTAAATAAAGGTTTATGACAATAAAGAATGCTGTAATTGGTGAGTGGACTACTGTGTGTGTGTGGGGGGGGGGAGGCAAGTGCATAGGACTCGGAAGATGGTCACGAAAGCATGGTACTGACTGAGATACAAGATACTTTCCCATGAATGCTTTTGTTCCTACACTGATTAGTGTTTAGTTTTTTTAATGATCAGGAAAAAAATAGTAACATCAATCAGATTAGACTTTTGGCTTGGAAAAATTAGTGGAGTTGTTGTAGTTTTAATATTAATAAGCACAAGGTGTTGCATTTGGAGTGCAGAAATATAAGGCTGTGTACTATAGTGATGGTACTGTACTGCAGAGAAATGGATGAGATTAGAGTTCTGGAAGTGGACATATTGCAAGTGTTGCAAAGACTACGCATTATACTGTCACTATGATAAGAAGTACGCTAGTAGGGATAAGGAAGTGGTTGTGCCACTGTATAAAGCACTGGTCAGACACTATCAAGGGTCTGGAATGTTGGCTATGGAGAGAGGTTAAAGGAATGTGGTTTGCAGAGTTTGGTTGATAGGAGGAAAAGAGATATGATAGAGACTTTATAGTGAGGGAATTTACTGGATTAATCCAGAGAGGATTATAAAAAAAGCAGAAGGGAGAGGGAAAGAACCAGAGGCTATCTCTGGAAGTTGTGTGAGAGTGTGGTGAAGAGGGGTGTGAGGAGTAGATTTTTTACATGGAGAATTGTGGGTGAATGGAACACATTACTGGTTGTTAATACAGGCAGTGTTAAGGATTTCAAGATTCAGTATGATAATTATGTTTTCAGCTGAATGAACATCCCATGATGAGTCTGCTGATTCCATGGAGGGTGTAATAATAATAATAATTAATATCATATTGATCTATATTATGAGATTATCATTAATTTTAATCTTTGCAAACTACTTTTTATTTCACATACCACATAGTAACATTGCCTAAAGTGAGGGAAAAGATTATTTTTCACACTCTTTGAATTAAAGTTAATTTTTCAAAACTTAAAATAGCAATGTCTTGTAGCCTGATTCACTGCTCTTTTCTAACTGAAAATGATGTTGGCTATTTCAGAAAAAGACATCTGAAAAATTAACAAATAAAATAATTATTTTCACTATTTCGCTAAAGAGAAATTGACATAGGAACAATAATTCATAGCTCAGACACACAGATGATAGATGAATAGAGAAAGAAACAAGGAAGTGATTCAAAAGACTAATGTTTTAAGGGACATCCTCTTCAGGCAGTATCAGGTGATTTTGTTGTTTCTGACCTGATGTACCTAAATTTCTTGAGGTAAAGAGAATGAATTTTTTCATAGCAAAAAAGTCACATTTGTTTTCAAACTTGTATTTGCTTTTGTGCAGTTGTTTTTCAGATTATACCCATGCATCTAAGGTGCTGATATAAGTACTTCTGTAAACTGTTTTCTCATACTTATCTGAAAAAGAAGTCCAAAAGCATCTATCTGTGTAATGCAAAAGAGATGGAACTGGTCTTTGGGTGAGCAAGTAAGGAATGCCATTTATTGTCTGGTTGCAATGTAGTAGGCAGGTTATACTTCACCAAAATTTTGGCACCCTTTCTCAAAAGTATTTGGACATATGGAATAATTAGTGCTTTAGATTAAGTTATCTGTTTTATATATATATATATATATATATATATATAAGTAGCTGTTAAAGATGTGATCATGTGCAATTTTTTTTGCCTAAACTTGAGAAAGTATGGATGAAACAGGAATATAATTTTTTGTAGTAATGCATTACTAAAAGAAAGCAATGCTTGACATTTAACATATTTATTAATATTTATTATTATTATTATCTTAGACCTCCAGGGAGTCAAGGACTCATCGAGGGAGGCTATAAATCACCCAAAGCAGCTATTATACCTTCCCTTAAATTCATTCACACTAGATGCACTCCTACCCCCCTAAGGGCAAGTTATTCCACTCACTCACTGATCTCTGGGAGAAAAACTTAGCTCTTATCCCTTTCTTGACTGCAAATAAATTTAACTTCCACGGATGCCCCCATGTTCTTCCATATAACAAAAATTTCATCCACTGATATCTTATAAGACCCATTCAAAAGTTTATAGACCTCTATCATATCACACCTTTTTCTCCTGTTAACAAGAGTCTGCAATCCACATACTCGCAATCTGTCCTCATAATCTAAATCCCATAATCCAGATATAATCTTTGTAACTCTTCTTTGCACCCTTTCCACAGCTTCTTTATCCCCTTGCATTTATAGATCATAATTTTAAAAAAATCATACCTCCAAAAATAGAAAGTATATCATAATTTCTTTGAGTGCTTACCTTGATAGCTAAAAATATTTTTAACTTTTTTTCCCCAAGCTTAAGCTCCTTTTTATGATAATCAATTTTATATCACTTTGTTTTATCATCAAAACTAATGAAAAAGTTATTGTCCCTTCTCTTGACAATTTCTTCTAATTAGAATCAGAAATAGAACCATTACATTTTATTCCTCCTCTCCTTCAATTTGAATTCTAGTCTACCTGTCTATTCATTTCTTCTCTTTTTCATCTTTCTCCAAAAGTTTTTTCAACATTTTTTTTTTTTTTAATTTTGTAAACCATCATGTAGAATAAGCAGAAAGAAATGAAAAATTTAATTACAGCAAATGTGATATAATGTGGATAATTGAAAAATAATAGACTTACAAGAATAACCACATGTAGCTGAACGAACAAAAAAAATGATCACATCAATGTATACAAAAATGCCAAGCAGACAGTACTAGAACAGTTGTTAATCTCTTCATCACCATTTTTAACACATATCTCAATGGTAGTAGATTTGCACAAAATGCCTACTGGAGAATTAAATCTAAGCTATTAAGCATAAATTTCTTCTTTCATAGGGCTCTGACTTATTTTCAGTAGTTTAAATGCTTGATATTTGGAAACAAGGTCAAAAAATATTGGAGAAAACAAGAATATAATTTCTCATTAAGTATAATATACTTCTCACCATCCCTCCCCCACAAAAATTATACCTTTATTGATGGCTTCAGTCAATGCCTAATATAATAAAGAAAATAATGCATGACATTAAACTTACATTTAATGTTATATATTGTTTTCTGATTTATAAATGAATCAGTTTATTAGTTGGTTATGAATTTAAATTAAGTTTATAAGTAACTTCAGGGCATATGTAAAATAGACCAAAGGAGTTTATTGTGCTTTTACATGATTCCCATCTCCTAAATGTTTGCTAATGTGTGCTAAGTTAAAGTGTAGATAACACAGAAATCCTGCTCTGGAGAAAATCAACACAGTTTTTTTTTTTTTAAACAACACTTCATTCTATACCAGGTTAAACTGGTTTAGCCACAGTTGTGTTTACTCACATGTGACTCACCTGCTATTCATGTCTCCCAATTCAAGTTAGTTTGAACTGTGGGCTGATTTCTCCCACAGAAACATAAAACATCTTGAATACATTTGGTAGTAAGTATTATTATCATGTGACACCTCCAAGGAATCATCATGGGAGGGCAATCGACTTCATTACATCCATCTCACCATCTCCCCTACAACTTAATTCTCAAACTACACTACTACATTCAGTACCATCTACCGACCACCACCAACAATAGCATTTTTTTGTTTGTAAGTTGCATGTGTTCTCATGGCTGATTTACCTGTATATGGTATGCAAAACTTTGAGTTTTCCAGGAGGGGAAACTCTATAAATTAAAGATGCCAAGAAATTATATTCTTGGTTTAATTCAAGTGTAGGGGGCTAATGACTTCACTTATAGTTCGCCCACCGATTTGAGGTCCCTCGACACTTCTGTGCATCTCAGAAAAAGAAGAATCCATTCCGATAATAGGGTAATCAGTCCGTATAGTGGGATGAGTTGTTTATTATTACCGGTCGGAAAATTAACTTCTCTTTTATGATTATTGTAGTTAACTATGTTGCTTGTATAACAGTTGGAAAATTTTACCTATAAAGCACGTGATTTCGCGTGTTGGCGACCAATTCGGACGTCCTTCATTTTTTTCTCCCCTTCAGCATGAATCGACTATTCTTGGAAAGACGCGAAGCAGGGACCTGAAAATGGTGGGCGAACTATACCTTAGTATCCCATAATGCAAAGAACATATCCTTACGGACATGTATAATGCTATGCATTATGGAAAGGGTCACTACCCAGACCAGTTTCAACCTTTATTGAGGTCTCGTCAGCAGAAACCAGACCCGGAAATAACACCAAGGTTGAAATAATGCAGAATTCATATTTCCATATACAAGTAGCCAAAAGGTGTCACACCTTATTACTGCTGCTTCTATATGAGATCATCTAACTTACCTTCGACTGAAAAAGCCCATATAAAGATTTCTCTCATTATGCAAATTGAATGAAGGTCTTTTTCAATCGAAGGACACAATGTGCTGTTTTTCTTCCAATTGCACTACAGTGACCTTCATTCTGTAATAATGAATATAGGTAGTTTGCAGAGTTCTTAGATATGAAATATGAATTCACCCAATCTTCACATTCAACACATTATACAGAAATTACAAGAAATAAATGAAACGTTCATAGCCTAAGTATGCAGGAAGTCAATAGGATTCTTTGTGTATTATTAACTACATATATCGACTAACCACAGAAAGTTTGTTCAAGTTTTCCAGTTTTCTTTTTCAATTGCAAAAGTGATTACATGAGCTGATATATATATATATTTTTTAAATGAACAGCACTGTCATCATTCCATATTTCATCATTTCACAAAGATAAAACCTGCACATTAAGGGAGAATGTTCCCATTCTATGCAACAGCAAAGTGGATAACCAAATTCAGCTGTGACTGCCATGTATTATGTGAAGAAATGATGAACAAAGTTCACAATTAGTAATGTTATATAGATATAGTTCGACTACAGATGAGAGAACCCTTGACACTTCTATGCATGGCAGAAGAAGGCGAATCCATTCTGATAATAGGGAATCAATCTGTTTCATGAGATAAATGTTTATTACTACATGCTGGAAAATTAGATTTTCTTTCATGAACATTCTAGTTTTTAAAGTGATAACTATTTTGCTTTTATAACAGTTAGAAAATTTTACATATAAAGCAAGTGATTTCCCTTTGCTAGAAATTTGTACATCCCTTATTCTTTTCTCCCCTTCAACATGAATTGACTCTTCTTGGCACTCTGCTAACTACAGTTCCATCAACTGCAGGCAGACTATAACTGACTACTAGACATACTGCTCATGTTCCTAGATCTCACAAGAAAGAATGAATTACATCCTGGTCAAGATGTAAATTATTATTATTATTGCACCCTCCATGGAGTCAGAAGACTCATCTTGGGAGGTTCATTCAACTGACAACATTTTTATCATACCGAATCTTAAAATCCTTAACACTCCTTGCATTAACAACATATTCTAGTAATGCGTTCCATTCACTGACAATTCTCCATGTAAAAAATCTACTCCCCACACCCCCTCTTCACCACACTCTTACGTAACTTCCAGTGACGTAAGAGCTCTCCATAGCCAAAGATCTGATGATAAGGTTTGATGCATAAGGGCATCAAAATTGTTGAATGTAAGTATAAAATGCACAGAGCAAAATATTCAGTAACAATATGATATACTTTGAAAAGGAATTTTGAAATTCTGATAGCCAGAATCTACACAGCAACAATAAAAAATGAAAACCCCCACTATGCTACCAAAGAAAGTAAAGTCCATCCCATTAGCTGGAAAGGTGATGTTAATGATATTCTGGGATGCAGACGAAGTAATAGTCTTCTGTCTGGAAAGTAGTGAATCCATCATGGAGGATTACTATGCAACACGTCTAAAGTTGAAGCATTTACATAATGTTATCAAGGAAAAATGCCATCAGAAACTTGAAAAGAAGTATCTTGCTTCCTCAGAACCATGTGCTATCTCACAAATCACTGAAAATGGCTGCTTTTTATGGTTATAGCTTGAAGTTATTGAGTATCTCTCTAATTACACGACATTGTTCTGTCAGACCACATTCTCTTCTCAAACCTAAAAGAAACACCTGGTGATGCTGATTATTGTTATTAGACCTCCAGGGAGTCAAGGACTCATCAAGGGAGCTATACATCATCCACACCATCTGGCATATCTTCTCTTAAACTCTTTCACAGTAAATGCACAGGCAAACTGTTCCACTCACTCATGGTTCTGCGAGAGAAAAATCTAGTTCTCACCCCTTTCTTACCATTACACACAAACTTAACTTCCACAGATATCGCCTGTCCTCTCCCCCACCTTCAATGTAATGAAAAATTTTATCAACCAACATCTACCAGCATCTGCAGTCCACATACTCTCAATCTATCCTAGTATTCTACATTCCATAATACCAATATCATTGTTACTTTGTAATTCTCTGTAACTCTTCTTTGCAGCCTTTCCATAATTTCTTTATCGCTTTGGAACCCAGGAGACCAAATCTGAACACAGTGGTACAGGTCAGTTGTATCGATGACTGTAAATAGGCAAAATGACTTCATGTTAATGTTCTTTTCAACACCACAATTATCCTCAGAGCTGTATTTGCAATTTTTGTTATGTGATCCTTGAACTCCAGCTTCTTATCCACCATAACTTTAAGAATGCTAGCCTCATCAGTTATTCCAAGCACAATCCCATCCATATAACATGCTATTGGATATCTGATCATGCCAAGTGCAAATCACCCTGCAAATACTGTATATTGGTAGTATCTCTGACTGCCCTGTCTCTCTTCACATCATTAGCAAACAACTGAAGATCTCCCCTCATGTCCTTCGCAAGATCAGTAATATGTAAATTAGGTAAATTAGACATCAATGGTCCAAGGACTGATCCCTGAGGCTCACTACTGGTCACCTTTAATCTGGCAGATTCACATATTCCATATACCACTTTCTGATATCTATCTGTCAGCTATCCACTTATCCAAGCCAACAGTTTATATTTATATTCCAATCCCATATTCTCCAGTTTATGCATAACAGCTTTACACGTGGTATCCTATTAAATGCCTTAGCAAAGCTCAACAGTATCATGGTGTATCCATTATGCTTCAATTTTTATGTGATCCAATCCATGAAAGGGTGTAAACCTACAGTACACTAGTACCATGGGCAAACTTAAGGAATTTTTTTTTTAAATTTTTATTAAGCTTTATATTTCTTTGTGTATAATTTTTAAAGGTACTGTCACATAACATTTAAAAAAAAATAATAAATAAATAAAAAAAAAATTGGTAGCACCAAAAGTTCAATTCAAAAGAGGGTTGCCCACATAGATTTGCTAAGTTTCTTTCACATTTGTTAACTGTCCATAATTGGACAATCCAGATCATTATTTCAAGAATTCAGTGGCACACCCAGGGAGGGGGCCAAGGGAGCCCTTCTCCCCCCCCTAAAAAAAAAAGAAAAAACACTAGAAAATTTTCCAAAAATCTTTTCCTAATTAAAATTATTTTTGTAAAATTTATATTGTGTCGTGTCTTTTATTTCTATACTACTTATGAATTAGCGGTCACATAAGGTGGGAATACCCTATAGCTCTTGGGAATCACGGCCACTGTTAAACGCGAGGAAAACGAAGTACTGCTCTGTCGGACTGAGCGCTACTTCATTTTCCCAAGCCGGGCCAAAGGAGATCATGGGTATCATGTATTGGTGATCACTGCTCAGTCATAGGTCATATGCAATGTGTAGTGTGCGTTCTAGAATTGTATTCGTAACTCGCCCCCCTCCCCAAGATTAAATCTTGAGTGTGCCACTGCAAGAATACCACACATTTCTCGAAAAAAATCAGGGGTATTCAAATACAGGAGCCAGATATGTTAGTCAGTTTTCACAAAGTGTCTCTATTTACTAACATATCAATATATTACACCATGAGTTTATTATATGATGATTTCCCTTCTGTCTCTGCCACTGGCAAACTATTTTTTGAACCATCTGGAAGATACTTGTTTTCAGTCATTCATCCTCAATCCTTTCTTTGGTTTTGCTATGTTGATAATGTTTTTGCTGTTTGGTCTCATTCTCAAAATGAACTTACTACCTTCCTACATCAGATCAATAGCCTTCATCCATCCATTCACAATTCATCATGAAAAAAAAAAAAAAATGCTGGTAGTTTATCATTCTTGGACATCCTTCTTACTTGCACAGCTTCCAGTACTTTGTCAACCAGAGTTTATCAGAAACCTACGTTTACATTCATCAGAAGTCTACTCGTTATACCTCTCAAAACGTTGGTGTTATCAAGCCATTAATTAACAGAGCACATAATGTATGCTCCTCTCCCTCAAGCTTACAGCAAGAATTTCTCACTATCAAAACTTTAATGGCATTAAATTTGTACAATCTTTATCAAATCCAACAAATAACTGACACCTACCTTCCAACATCTAAGAATTATTTAGCAGACTGCAGTGCTCCAATCCCTTATACTTCTGGTATTTCTGAACCTATTGGTAGAATTTTGAAGAAGTGTAATCTTAGTCTCACACATTTTCCCATAAAAAACAATTTCTACAATATATTACAATATGAAGAGATGAATCCTCCTGAAGAGACCTCAATAAAGGTCGAAACTAGTCTGGGTAGTGACCCTTCCCTTAATGCATAACATTATACATATCTGCAAGGAGATGTGTTTTGCATTATGGGAGATACTGAGATAGGAGTGTTGGTAGTTTGCTCCACCTTTGCAAGGAGTCGCCCGGTGTTGTACCACTTTACCCCAGTCCTGAAGATACTTTCAGGCACACACTTGGATAAAGGATTAAACTAAATTTATTATAGTCTGACCAAGTGAAAAATAAACTTTCAACATCTTTCTCTAAATCCAGAGTAATTTAATAAAAAGGTAGCACACCGTTTGGCAGCTCCTATAGGAGGAGATGACCTTGATAATGCTTCTGCCTTGGTATCTCCACTTGGGCCTGGCTCCCACTGAAGAGACAAGTTCCAGCTTTAGCGGCCCCGAGAGAAAGCTCCATGTTCCAGCTCTGCAGTGAAAGTATCCCAGCCTTGGATTCCAGTTGCCAGTTACCAGATCCCGAGAGAGAGAGAGCTCCTATTCCAGTCCTACTGCCTTGGTAAGATCCCTTTGTTTTTTTTTTTTCCTTTTTGTGGGTTCTTTAGGCCTATATATGGCATTCCGCTATTTTATAGGAATAGACTATCCCTGGAAAATCTTCTTCCTTCGAGTAATGTCTTCGTCTTTACCGAGGGTAAGAACCCTCGGGTTCGAAATAGATACTGATATTCAGAAGAAAACATTCGCACAGACTATAATTGACTGCGTTGGGGCAGACAATATTTTTGGTTTTACCCCTTATGGGGGGGGGGGAGGTTTCAAGTTATCTGCACAAACGCTGCAACTAGAGAAAAATTACTGACAGGAGTTGAGTGCCAGGGAAAATTTTTTCACCCTTTTGTAGTGGGAAGTCTTTCCAAAAGAGTAAGAATAGATCGATTCCCGCTAGAATATCTCGAAGAAGATACTGACATCATACCTAAAGTCTTCTCGAAATGGGGAGCCGTGCGTGACATAAAAATTGGCACGGACGCTGACGTCCCTCAATGGAAGTCAGGTGAAGTCACCTTTTCCGTCATGATGAAAGCAGAAATTCCAAATTTCGTCAAGATAGGATCGGCCAGGGTAATGGTCAGCTACCCTGGCGTAAAGCGACAGTGTTTTAAGTGCAGTGCCCTCACGCATCTCAGGGCTCAGTGCCCAAAAATGAAATGCAGGAACTGCCTGACAGCGGGCCATACATTGGAGAATTGCCAGTCGGCCTGCTTAAAATGTGGAAACACAGACCATAAAGTGGACACCTGTCCAAATAGAAACTATGCAGAAAGAGTGGGAGGTACTATTACGCCCAACACTGCAACACCAGAAAACAATAGCAGTGGCATGGAGCAGAACGACTTCCCAACCCTGAAGGCTGCACATGAAAGGGCAGCAACAAAGAATCACACTGCCACATCGCAAAATGGAGTAACAGAGAAATCGACAGACAAAATGGTAGAAGCAGCTAGGAAAGACACAAAGCATGAGGAGCCAGCCAACGACCAAACCACCACCACAGAAAATAAACAGAAACACCAGCAGGAAGGTCCTATCACGGTAGTTGAAGAAACAACAGAAGAAGAAACAGCAGAAATGGAAATTCATAGCGAAGAAACCACACAAAAAAGGCCAGGCAGCCCTGAAGAAGGGAATGTGAAAAAACCAAAACCAGGGCGTCCGGGCATAGCTGAACCTGGAAAGGTAACAGCAGAACCCACAAAGTACCCTTATGCAAAAGCCAATGCACCGATACTGCATCTGCTAAAAGACTTCCCCGAGGATGAGAAGGTTTTACGAAATGGAATAGAAACATTCGAGGATATCCTACTTTTCCTCACAGGGAAAAATGGGCCTAAAGTGGTAAGCGCAGAGTGGAACGATATGTTTGTCGAAGACATAGACGAAATCACTCCAGAACAAACCGAAGAATTTATTGATGCAAAGGATGACGTGGGAGCAGCATTGTACAGAGGCCTAGGAATGCTAAACTACTCCCATGGAGAAAAGTTAGCAGATCACATCCTCAAAACCCACAACAACAGAAAGCAGGAGGATGTACGGATGTATGCCTTGCTTAACAGGCGGACAAGTCAGTAGATTCGTCGTATTGAGCTGCCAGACTCGGGGGGGGGGGATTCCCTCTTTTTCTTTTTCCCTTTCAGATTAGAATATCTGCTATGAAAAGGTATTTGTCTATTCCACAGGAGGGGGGTACCCTGAGAACCTGGGCTGCGAAGGCCTACATCGAGGCGATGCAGCTCCTTGTGGGCTGCATCACCCAGGCCAGGCTCTTCCCCCACTCTTCTGATCATTTAGTTTGAAATTCCGAAATTCACCTAGTTTCTTATTTCTTTGGTTCTGTCTTACAAATTGTTATATGTACGTTTTAATGTTATGTACCAGTTCCTTTTTCATGTGTTGCTTCTTTCATTTGTTTTTCCCCACTTTCCTCGGGCAGTCATCTGAAGAGGTGACTGACCGAGGAAAGCTGAAAAGAATGGATGGAGGGAGATAATGTTGGAGATCTGCTTGGTGCTGGCATTTAAGTCAGGCCAAGTAGATCAACTGAGGCCTCTTTTAACTATCTACTACTATCCACTCTATCTTTCTCCTCCTCTCTCACTATCAAGCTGACTCTCAGCACAACTTTTTTGACTCTAAAGAGGCCAATGATGAAGAGATATGAACTCCCATTCTACCTCAATAAAGATCGAAACTAGTCTGGGTTGTGGCCCTTCCCTTAATGCATAACATTATACATATCTGCAAGGAGATGTGTTTTGCATTATGGGAGATACTGAGATAGGAGTGTTGGTATCTTGCTCCACCTTTGCAAGGAGTCGCCCGGTGTTGTACCACTTTACCCCAGTCCTGAAGATACTTTCAGGCGCACACTTGGATAAAGGATTAAACTAAATTTATTATAGTCTAACCAAGTGAAAAATAAACTTTCAACATTACTATTACACATTGAATATATGAAACCTCAAAAGTAAAGTCTGGCACAGCATAGTATTGACACTAAACACAATATCCTATAGGATGAAACTCATCTCCATAAAAGCAGTTCTAAATATTTATGCCTTTTCAAAGAAAGGTGTGAAGCTCTTTTACATTAGCCTAATCTGAATTGGAATGATTTTCTCCCTCTCTCACCCCCTTCCCCAAAAGTTTGGAAGATCATCTTATGTCAATATCAGTATGAAATATTTGTACTTTCATTAAAGTTTATTACTATGGTTATTGTGTAATTTTTTTTCTTTCTCTCTCTCTCTCTTTTTTTTTTTTTTTTACCTAATCTGGAAACCCTGCTCTAGAGACCACATAATAAGTCAGAGCAGTGATCTCAGGGGGTGATGAAATTTGTCTGCTACTTAAAGATAATGACATAACCTCTGCTGTAGGGGACATATAAGATGCCAGCTTTTTTCCTATAGAATAAAAGTACTGCATCAATGGAAGAAATGTGAATTCACAATGGGACCATGTTAAAATGTAAAAGGTGCTCATCATTCATATCATATACTTCATAAGAAATTATTTCTTGTTTGTCTTTCTTCCCAAATGTAAGAGCAAACAAAAGTGTCAGGAAACATTTTTATGTGAAATGTCTTCATAAACTAGTTTGCTCTTTTAGAGATACTTGTGCCATACAGTTACTATTAATTATTTACATGAAAACAAGGAATAAATAATATTTATTTAGTACAATATCTAAATAGATAAATAAATACTACTAAATAATGCCCCTGTAGCATAACTGGAAGAACGACGGTACATCGCACCCTTTAATGAAAAGACCAAAGTTTGATTCTTGTCGTGATGAGAGGAATCTTTATATGGGAATTTTTCAATTGAAGCTGAGTTAGCTGATTTCATATGGAGGTAGCAGGGTTTTTAACTCCAGAAACTTGGGTTTTTCATCAAGCATACAAACAAATCAGCCTTCAGAACACAGACAAAAAATACTACTGGTGGTGGGCAGTAGATGGTGTTGGTGTAGATGATGATGGTAGTGGCAGTTCGGTGTAGTTGGCGAATTAAGTGGTGGAGACGGAGCATTGTTGAGTAGGTGCCCTCTCCTCAATAAGTCTTTGGATTCCTTGGTGGTGTCATGAAATAATAATAATAATAAATAGTATTACTTATTCCTTGTGTTTTCATGTAAATAATTAATAGTATTTCCATAACTAGGATATCCATATGTACACAGCAGGTGACTTCACATCAAGTTGTTACATATTCCAGAACTCACAGCACACTCTCTTAGGCATGTATAAAAATAATGCAGCATCACTCAAAGGAATGGGACTATGGGACCATGTTAAAATATGAGAGGTACTCATTCATATCATATGCTTGACAAATTATATTCTTTGTTTCAATAATGGAAAACTGTCAGATGGCATAATAATAAAAATGGAGGAAAACTCACGTAAAAAATTTATTTAATGTTTATTTTTTTTTGCCTAGGTGTCATAGGCATCTTCAATACAGGATTATAGAATAACAATTAAACAATAATTCTAAAATGCATCAGGTTAGTAGCAAATGTAAGATAACTAAAACAGTCAATAAGTTCCTAAAATAATAATAATAATATATAAAGTAAGGAAATATTAAAAGACTAAAAAAGTATTATCTCCCACAAAGGGGACAGACCTAGACCATCGGATCTATTGTTTTAAATTCAGACAATGAAGTAAAGTTTTACATATTTCTTTATAAAGGCATTCTATGAGGAAACGACTTTTATGAAGGCGTCTTATCTTGTTCTGATAAACTCTATGTTTATTGCAGAAATTATATTCGTTTTCATCTTTCTTCTCAAGTATAAGAGCAAACGAAAATGTCAACAAACATTTGTATGTGAAATATCTTCACAACTAGGCTACCTATATGTAGGATAGATGACTTCAGGTTGCCCTGTATTCCATAATTCATAGCGCACTCCCTCAAGCATGTATACTGCCATGCATTATAGATAGAGATATTACTGAGACTGGCCTCTTCAACAGGATTCAGAGCTATGGAGTTACTAAGAGCTATCTCAATGGCAAAATGGTGTATTCCCTATATCAGGGTTGCATAGTAATATGGTTGTACACCACTGCTATTTGGAAGCATACTTATCTACTGTTAACACTATATTTTTAAAGTTAAAAGGGAAAGCAGAGAGTGCTTAAAAGGTAACTTACCTATACACTGGAAGTTCCACTTCTGCTGACCCATTATTGGGAGTGAAGAGGGAAAATTTACTTGAAAGAAAAGGATTATCTGAAACAGAGAGATGCAGGATTTTATAATTCCTTATACAAATCATGGAAACAACTCCTGTGGTAAAGTAAAAAATTCAGTTTAATATAAATCAAAATAATCACTCAATGTTTTGACCTCATTAAGGTCATCATCTGAAGTACACACACACACACACACACACACACACACACACACACACATATATATATATATATATATATATATATATACAAAGAAACAAGCTATACTACAATCTACATTGTATGCTAAAGTTACATTCATTAAAACTATTGGCCTAACCTCTGGCGAAAAAAAATTACTGCATCAACGGTTGAGTCCTGTTATTTTTTTTTTTCACCAGAGGTCAAGCCAGTAGTTTTAACAGTCGACCAAATTAATGTAACTTTAGCATACCATGTAAATTGTAATATAACTTGTTTCTTTGTATATATGTGCGTACTCCAGATGATGGAAACGTTGGATGATTATTTTTGGTTTATATTAAACAACTTTTTACTTTAACATGGTAGATGTTTCCATAATTTGTATAATGAATTTTGATCACTGTGTAACCATGAAGAACAGAATATTACAGATTCAGGAAGGATGATTTTAGAGGTAAAGGTGTATAGGAATAATGTAATGGAAAAATGCAAATGTTCAGTTTTGATGAAGATCTGCAATTTTTGGAGTATGCATAATCAGATCACAGTAAGAAAAGAAGGTGATATCTTATGTTCCTCTGCTTCATATGTTGAGGACATTGTTATTGGAGTTTGAAGAAATTTACTGAGGTAAAAAAAAAAGTGATATGTTGAGGGCTTGACAAATCAACTTTCTATGGCAAGTAGCCGCAGACTAGACAAAATCAAATATTTTTTATTTAACAAAAAATAACTTCTCCAAGGTATAGCACTATTAATCATTTTGTGGAACATCTTTTAGGTTTTTTAATGATACTAGGGCATATCATTAAAATTGGGTGATCTTAGGGAAGTAAACTGTTTGCATGGTGAGTAGGGTTTTGCAAAATTTGTTGAGCCCTGGATATGTTTCAGCTGAGATTATCATCATGAAATTTCTGATATGTAACAGTAAGGGATGCATAGGATACTATGATAGTAAATGTATTAGTATGTGATTAATTTTACAATAACTTCAATAGTATTCCTCCAAATTAGTCTGCTGTCAGGATTTTAATATTGTCAGATATTACATTTTGATCTTCTAAGACACTTTTAACTCCATCAATCTATGTAGATCTTGGCCTTCCTCTCAGTATTTTTCCTTGTTATTTATTCTGGCACCAAAGACCTGTTTTACTAAACTTTCTTTTACCTTCAGAAGGATGAATCGGAGAAGATTTATTAAATTAGTGTCAGGTCTATAGAATGTCAGACATGAGGAGAAATTGGGGGAATGCAACTCGGTGGAGAATTTCCAATATCAGTTTTAAAACTGCAGATTAATAAGCTTTCATTAAATAACCAGGTCAGAGGTATAGTTAAGTATTCTGCATATTCACTGAAAATACATGGTAATTTGTCATCCATTCTCACAGCCATATTAACTCTACCCCACTAAAACTATTTTCATAGGTTTCATCTTTAATTACTCATTTTTATACCAAATTTGTTAGGTAAATTTTTAACAATCAGCTCGCTTTATGTTTAACAACCGGATCACTTTATGAAGAATTTGATTCTTCACAAAGTTCTATTGTATCTTCAGATGTTTTTGTTTCTGCTTCTTCAAATTTTGTTCTTTTAATGTTTATGAAGTTTCGTAAATCGCTTTGCCTCTTCGACATTTTGAATAGCAAGGGCTGGAAAAAAAAAATTCTTAACATTTTTCTAATGGAAAGGCATTATGTTGTTCTTACATACATATATTAAAAAACAGAAGAATATTTATTGTTGCTTATTTCTATTTCATTTTTTCAACAAACGGCTATCCGCTTTTTTAACCGCAAAACTCTAACCCTGATTAAAATTATTTTAATTATAAACAAAAAAAAATGAAATAAAAACATATAAAGAAAATTTTTCTATATTACCTACATCTTACCTATTATCAAATTTAATCCTGAACAAAATAAAAAAAAAGTAACTAATATTGCCACTCGCGTTTATGACTGGCACAATTATATGCTGTGAGTAGTCGATCAAATGACCAGAGACTGTAGCCATCGAGACAAATTTTTATATTTATCAATAGTGCAACAATGTTGTATTTCCAAGAACTTAATGTTGCAAGTTCTTGGAAATTTGCCGAAAAATAAGGCATTATTGTTTATTCAAATACCCAGTACGGGAGTTTGATAACATGTTTGTGTTTTAATGAATATAGACATTGTTTAGTAAATAAAATCGTTTCCAAATTCCCATTCGTAAATTGAGTTTGTATTTTGTGAATTCTCCTTTATGCATTTATTTTTTATGATAATAATAATATATGTAAGTGTTTATTATATAATTTCAAAATATTTATGAGAAAAAGTATATACTATCATTCATCATCTATCCTTTCATAAAGAATTTTAATAACCGGCTTTCCTGACTTAAAAACATTAACAACTGGCCGGTGCAAGCCTACCCCAACACACCAATGGTTACAGCAGTTATTTAATCTGGTTCGAGACTCTTCAAAACTTGTAGCAGTTTATTTAAAAGTTGAGTAAAGCACACTGAGCTTAAATGTTGATATCAAGTGTAATATCACTTTCCTTTTAGGTCCACAGAGATTGCAAAGAACAGTGAATACAATCTTAATCTAGCCATGCATCTGATTTTACAGTGAATCGTCTTCTTGCATATCCTTCAACGTTTTAAAACTTAAAAATTACATTAGAATAATATAAAATTATTATATTTTTTATATAATGTTTTATATAAAATTCCTAAAAAAGAACTATAGTTCTTTTTTAGGAATTTTAGATGCATTTCTTAAATTGAATTTGTCTTATTCATCTGTATGCAAGTTATTCCTAGACTTTGGCTAGACAGACTTTATTCACATTTAACATTTGGAATTCCTACAGAAATGTATCATGCCACTGCAATTTTTGTTTCACTTGGACCATTTGCAAGGACAAAACTTGAAGTTGTATAATGCACTAATCTGCTCTGGATGGGTGAAATTTGATAAAATTTAGGATTTAGTATATATAAAGTTGTTTATGCAGATTAGTTTGGTTTCAATCAGATATTTCATAACAGCAATATGATTTTAACTGATATTAGTAATTTCACTACCTGGATGGAATTTAATGTAACTACATGAATATAGACAGTTATATAAAATGTATGTTGCAAAAACATTCTTGCATGGGCATCATTAATTATCACAACAACTGAATTAGAGCTTTTTTTTTTACACATATTTTGACTTGGTCCAAGCAAAATAGTGTTTATAACTATCAAATTTCATTAAATTCCATCACAGCATAAAAGAATTATCATAAAAATGACCATCATCATTATTTTAAATTGTTGCCAATAAAAGCAATTAAAACAAACAAAAAAGTAGACAAAAATCTACACTAGAGAAAGATCCTTTCCCTTTCAGTTCCAGGTGCCAAGTCCTTGCAAGCTGGAATATTAAGAATAAACTGGAAGAGCAGGTAACATCTACCTAGAAAAACATAAAAAATACATCTGCTATCATAAATATGGCCAGTCAGGCCTAGAGACTATGTCATGGGCATTGGCACTATCCACAGAATCAAATGGAGGAAAAAAAAAACAAAACAAAATGTTATACTTCATCACTGCAAATTTAAAACAAGAAACACTGGAATCTGCAGTTGTTCTGAAAGACCAACCCACCAAAAATAAATACAGTTGTAAAACTGCCAAGAAATGGGAAACTGCATTTTTGAAGTCAAAGCTACCAACTATAAGGTGCCCTTATTTGAACTTTAGCCTGTTAAGTATAATCATTTCCACTCCTTTTGTAGTGCCTGTTTGCATTTTAAATGTAATATTACTAATTTTATCAATATTACATCATCAGGGAAGTGATGTGTCTGTCACAGAGATGAAATAACAAAAGCACTAACTATTGTTTAACTTCATTTCCATTAAATGTACAGCACGAGTGGTTATTAGCACTTAGGCCTACATATACACAGTCACAGCACAAAATGCTTGAGATAACAATGTAGTAAGAAACTGCATTGTGCTTAAATGGGAAGAACAATATTATTTCTACTATTTACATTAATGATACATTTATAAAAATGCAACTTGGAAGCATTTGAGCATTTTTATTTGCTGCAGATCACAACAATGTATAGAAAAATATCACCTTCCCTCCAGTAAATTACACACCTGAACTCCTAAACGACTTTCCAGTATACTGACTTGGATAGACTACATTTAACTTTTGATCTGCTGCTGCAAATTTCTGCCACTATTTGACTAGCTGGCAGTCATAATCAATCATTACTGATATTTAGTTTTTGGCTGTTTATAAAGAATAATAACTGGGGGGGAAAAAAAAAAAAAATATATATATATATATACATACACCAGTGGCATTGCGTGCTCATTTCGGTTGGGTGTGCTGTCGTGTGGGTTATGCAACCCGAGCTACAAATTTCACGTCAATTTGACTGTATGCATGGGAGTGTGTCTGCAGAAAATTTGATGGGGGGGGGGGGGGGACTTGGAGACAAATAATTACAACAATAAATTTTTATAATTATTGATTTAATTAAATAATTATATCAATAAACGTCTTTTAGCTTTTTTTTTAATGTAATTATTTGTCGATGTAAACTATAAATATATTATTTTCATTTTGCATCGATTCTAATGATTTCTAATTCTTGAGAAAAAAAGGTATTCAGAATTAATAGTTTTTAGCACAATCTCATATATAAAAAAAATTAACCTGCATATTTTATTAAAAATCAATTAATTAACCTTAAATTAAATTATTTTAGTTTAAAAGCAAAAAAAATCCTAAATCTAACAAGTAAAATAATATTAAATTACATACACTTACCTTTTAAACATGTATTTTTCTGTTTAAATTTGTTTCACTATAAATTTACAATTCACACTTCGCTCAGTAACTCACTAGACGCAGGGGGAAAACTAACCGGTCACTATTCACAAATCAGAAAAAGATGAACCAAAAACAGGAACATGTTTATTGCTGCAATAAAACAAGTGTTCTATGACTACCCCGCCATGGGCCGAAACAGGCCAACCCATAATAAAATTTTAAGACAAAGCGTTCCCAGGGTCGAGGGTGTAAGATTACATATCTCAACCAATTTTCCGATTATAATTTGCAGAATTTTTTAATCGATCCCAGGGGAAATCCCCCCCGTGGACGCCCATGACTGTGTGATTGCATTTTATCGATGCATGAAAGTTTTGAGAGGGCATAGCGCATCAGCATTCACCTTAATTGATCCAATGCAATTAATTGCAAGATAACTTTGAATACTTCTGTGTAGAGTGGGGGAACAATCTGTTTTAGGATTTATTAGAAAACAACAATGAAGGCGAATGCTATATTTGGTTGGTATATTTGAAATACTCAAAGATGAAAATATGTGAACAATCATTTATAAGACGTGAGAATACGAAAGAATAAGTGTGAGTAGAAACATTTTCATTAATGGTAAACAAATAATTAATAATTATCATTTGTGATATATGTGTGTCCTATAAGTTGCTGAGTAGAGCAAATAGCACGATCCTAAAAATTCTAAACATGAATAAGTGAATTTATTATGACTTAATTTTAAAAAAAAAAAAAAAACCTTATGAAGAGAGAGTATTGCAGGAATAAATGTGATTTGATGGAGCAGCAAATCATCTCGTAAAATTTGTTACACGTTATGTGTATTTCTCTGGCTTGTGTATATTTCGCTCTGTTTTTCAAGAATTTTATTTTGTTTACTGAGACTCAGTATACATAACATCCAATCATTATCGTAATTATCCACACTTTTCAGGAATCCTAAATTCATTAGTTTTTTTTTTTTTTTTTTTTTTAGTATCAGCAGTTCTGTCATATCAATCTCACATATGCTGGTATTTTGTTGTAGATCAACAATGTCTTATAATACACAGAATATTCATTTTTATTCAGGAATAGATATTTTTTACTGTCTGTTGTTTCCGAAGACTACAATAAAAATGTCTCTATATATATCATTAAAAAACTTTGCAATATCAACAGATGCTATATTGCACAAGCAAAAGAAAAAAAAAACAATTAGCATTTTTCTCCTAACATCCGCTTTCAAATTTTCAGTTCCAGAAAACATGCGTAACAACTTTTTGTAATATATATCGGATACGAAAAGTGCTCAACTCATGACAGGTGACAACGTTCAATTGGATTGGTTGACACAATAACCAATCACAGTCGCTAGGCTGAGTGAGCTCAAAATTTTAGCTCACTTAGCCATGCCTTCTCAGCAGTTTAAAAATACTACAACAGTATGAATTTGAATTTGACCCACTGAGCCCTCTTTACATATTTTCATATGTAAATATTTTTATATAGGATGCAAAGTGTATGCATTTCAAAAGCACACCTGGGCTATTAACGCAAATGTGATGCAATGTTCACGCGGCGAAAAGTGCCCTCTCCATGAAGCACTAATGCTTTATTACCCTCCTGAAGAGGACAATGAAGCATTAGTATATTGTGTTCAATTTTAATTTTGCAAACAATTGGGGGAGTCTTTCACGGGAATAAATGCAAAAATATAATATGGGCGATACTGATATTTCATGGATGAGCACCGCACAGCCAGAATATTCGCCCCTGATACACGCACGCATACACATTATATGGTGTGTGTGTGTGATTAAAAAATTTAATGACAGAAGCTGAGATACCAAAATAGGAAAAAATACTATTCATTACTTGAGTGCACAACTAGTTCATTCCTCTTAGAAGACTTCATTGGGTGCATAACATGAAAAGAGAAATACAAAAAAAAATACATTACAAGAGGCAGATATAAATTAACTTGCAAATGTATTGTTGACATTTGAAGCTGTTCTGGATGCCATAGTATCGTTGGGCATGATCTCATGTACGATCTTGGATAGCTGAATAGTGACACTCAGATGGGTTACAGCTAAAGTTTGTATTAAATTCTGTTCACCCTCATTAGGGTAAGCAGAATTAAGAACCTGATTAGATAGTGCACTAGCTCTAGTTCTGCCATACGTAATGCCTCCATATGTTCATCATATACAACTCAATGGATTTCTCTGTCTGACCAAAACAGGGCACGTTGCAGTTACAGCAAAGATAATAAACTGCTGGGTACTTTAGTTGTACTGAGTGAGGAATGGAGTAAAAGTAGTGTGGATTTTAAATTTCTTCAGAATTTTGGTTACCTTTGAAATGGAGCTGATATATGGTAGAGATGTAAAGCCTTTTACATCAGTACTATATTCACTACAGTGAACAGGTGGATTAAAAAGTAACTTACGAACCAAAAAGGCCAATAAACATTGGTTTAGTTTAGGATAGCCATTTTTCTGAAAGGTTGTAAGAAGAAACTGTGGTTCTTTAGTGATTTCTTCTTCTGAGGAGGGAATGAGCATGTTTATCCAAAGTAGAAATGATGCCAAGTTTCTGGGCTGATAATGATATGATTGCGCATGAAGGTATCTGTTGGCATGTGTGGGTTTTCTATAAAAAGAAATCTTCAGTTTTTCTGACACATGAGTGCGTTTTTCTGACACAACTCACTCTGGGATCCCATACAGTGAGACATCAGATTTGTATTACTCTACAGCATCCCAGAGAGATTCAATCGGATTTAAATCCGGGGATCTTGGGGGTCACCAGATGGTACCGAAGTGGGATAGTACATTGTCCTGATGAAACAAACCACTGGCTGCAGGATACACAAAAACCATGAAAGTGTATAGGTTGATCAGCCAGTACATTCTGGTAGCTCACAGCATTTAAGGACTTCTCAAGACACACTACGGGACCTAATGTGTCACATGAGAAGGCTCCCCAAACCATCACAGAGCCATCCATCACCTTGAATATAGCTGACCTGGCATGACAAGGCCATAGTCCCACGTTGCTGACACCACACCTGCACCCTCCCATCAGCTTGGTACAACTGATAATGGGATTCATCAGATCACATGACTCTGGTCCACTCTGCAGAGGTCCAGTTTTGATGGTCCCAACATCAGGCAAGGTGCAATGCCTGATGACAAGCTGTTAACAGTGGTACATGATTAGGGCTTCAGCTCCTGTAGTCCATAGTATGCAGAGTACACTTTTCTGTTTGCTCGCATGCTTCTTGAACCTCCAACATTTAAACTGGATGTGATTTTTGCCACCATTGTCCAGTGGTTGGTCTGTATGAGCTTGGACATTCTAAGTCAACCCTGGTCATCAACGGCATGTGGTCGGTCACCACTTGCTTGCTGGGCACTGGTATGTGCATTGATGGTATACTCGCAGTAGACCCTTGATACGGTTGCCCTCAAGAACTGGGAGACAGAATGACTGATAATACATCCATAATCAAAGTTGCTAAGATCACCACATTTACCCATATTTGTTGATGCTGATATACTGTTGAGAAGCCCCGATGTCTGCCTATTTACCGTTTATTCAGTTTGGATACATTTCACTCTGCGTGGGGGGGGGGGGGAATGACATTGTCAACTTCCCATCATCCCTATCTCTAATGTTTTGTCCACTGAGTGTATTTCTAATTCTTTTTACTTAGTGCATATAGCTAACTAACTGTAAATATTTATAGTTATAAAATTGAAAATGCATTATCACACTTTTGTGTTCTACTTGTGGGGGGGGGGGGGGGGGGAATGACATTGTCAACTTCCCATCATCCCTATCTCTAATGTTTTGTCCACTGAGTGTATTTCTAATTCTTTTTACTTAGTGCATATAGCTAACTAACTGTAAATATTTATAGTTATAAAATTGAAAATGCATTATCACACTTTTGTGTTCTACTTGTGGGGGGGGGGGGAATGACATTGTCAACTTCCCATCATCCCTATCTCTAATGTTTTGTCCACTGAGTGTATTTCTAATTCTTTTTACTTAGTGCATATAGCTAACTAACTGTAAATATTTATAGTTATAAAATTGAAAATGCATTATCACACTTTTGTGTTCTACTTGACCAATCATTATTTTATTGTGAACTCCGAGTGTGTCCTGTATATTAGTTCACTTCTGCATGCAGTTATTGTGGCATTGCGTATTTTTACATATGTAAAAATTATAATTTTTAGATATATAAATGTTCAATGTTTTTTTTTTTTTTAATTTTCTGAAAAATTAAAAAAATTTCACAAAAGTTTAAATCAGGGAGAAAAAACTTGTCAGTTTCACATAAAAATTTAGTGTTATAATGTAATATGATATAGGCTATTGAAGAATTAGGTTTAGAGTTTTTTTTCATTTACAGCAAAAAAAAAAAAAACCTATGAAAGGTTTACACTTTTCATGCATACACATGAAAAGGTATACAGTACTATAGAATGTAAACACATAATATACCTATACTGTAGTTAGATAAAATCTGATTTTCTCTTTCTTTCATCATGATTAATTTTGAAACTTTATGTAGCAGTACCCTGCAATCTTAGAAACAATTTCATTGTTTTCTTTTTCTTATATCGTTATATTATAAATAATTACTGTAATATGCATTCATCTAAGTATACTTTATATTTCTCATTTACATAATTTAAAAATATATTAATATTTGGACTTGTTTTCTAGTGCCATGTTTCTCAAATTGCAGTATTCTTTTACAAATTCACACATAGCATTAGGGTCAATGTGCATACCCAGAAGAGGAATTATTTAACAAAATTACATTTAAGAAACACATATATTTATTTTATTATTAGCATATAAAACTTTAAATATTACTCATCTATGTGTAAATGAATAAAATTTCTAAAACAATGACATACTAATTTTGTATAAAAACCTGCATCCAAAATTATATATTTATATCCTGAAATTTATAACACTTAATACAAGCTGGCCTGGTTGGCTGAGTAGTTAGCATATTACCTCTCAAACCAAAAGGCTGTGGGTTCAAATCTCACCTTGACTATGGATGTCTGTGAATGTCGTTCACCTGCTTACATTCATTCATACCAAGATAGACTAGATCACCATGGAAGAAGTAGAGCCAACCCTTCTGCAATAAGAAAGGCCTTCACCCAACAGTGGGGAAGATATAGGCTGAATATCATCAAAGAATACAAGTTGGATTCTAACTTGTATTATTTTTCTACGTCAACTCAGTCCAAGGAAGGTTGAAAATCTATGCACTTTTAGTAATGTGAATGAAAGGTGGAAAACAAAGATTAGATAAGCTGGAACCCATAATCTAGAGATCAAACTTATGTTCTATCAACTCAGTCAGCTTGGCTGAGTGGAAAGACTCTTGGGCAAACAGAAATTTTAACTTAAAATATGTTTAATTTAAATATTTAAAAATTAGTATCTTCTAATTATGTGAAGTTGTTCTTTGGATACTTCTTTCTCCTTACCTTGATAACTGAGAAATCAATATCCTCAACTAGATATACAGAACAGTTATATCAAACACATTTTCAACAAAGTTCTGCACAAATTTCAGAACCATTTTTATCAGAGGAAAAAATAAATAAGATTATGCATTCAAAAATTTAACATATACAGACAATATTTATCTAATTATTTAAATTAAGGGGATATTAAATCCCACATTGTTTTAAAACTGAATAAGAAACTCAAAGATCAGAATCAAAAGAGTTTCATGCTGAATATAGTAATAGTAACTATAAACGTATCGGTGACTACTAGCGTAAGCTAAAGCACGTAGTACAAACTAGGGCAACTCATAGCAAAGGTGGAGAAAGTTCTGATCGCTATTCTTAGTATTTTCCATAATGTAAAACCCATCTCCTAGGAGATGTATGATGTTATACGTTACGGTGGGAGGTCACTACCCAGACCGGTTTTGATCTTTATTGAGATCTCATCAGTGAGTAGCTAGATCAAAGTATAATACTAAGAGTATAGCGAAAAGAACTTATATACTTTGCTATATGAGTTGTCAAAAAGGTTCACCCATAAATTATTTAAAACAAGGAGCCAATAGGCTTCATTTTGGCAATGTAAACATTATTTAAATTAAGGGGATATTAAATCCCACATTGTTTTAAAACCGAATAAGAAACTCAAAGATCGGAATCAAAGAGTTTCATGCTGAATATAGTAATAGTAACTATAAACATATCGCGACTACTAGTGTAAGCTAAAGCACATAGTACAAATTTTAAATAAATAAATATTTATCTATTTTTAGAAAGCTATTCTGTTAAAACTTCTATCCAAAAAATACCAGTTTATATGATTATAAACTAAAAATAATAATAAAAAAACTAATAATAATAAATAATTATAGCAAACTAACTAATTCTAACGCAACTAATAACACCTATGTTGATAGTAATAACTTAGTCGTAGACAATGGGCTCTGATGCACATATTCTGTGTTGATATTGTTAGTAGCAATAACCTTCCTTCTAACATTACTCTCCTTCCTCCAACAGTGATGATTTATTTGTAGGTGAGACCATTAGTGTTTGTTTATTTGCATCATAATTAGTCATGTTCCAACAGGTTCAAATCAATTTCTTTCTGATAAAATAAATCAAAATTCTATCACAAAGTTATCATCAGATAAATTAGTTTAGTGTATGTCCATATAACCCAACTAGAATAAAGCTGTGCGTTTAACATTTTGATGCTATAAAACAGTATAAATATTTTAAATACATTTACAAATAAATATTCTTGAACTTCTTTTAAAGTCAAAATATCTCATATAGTCTGGTCAGTACTCTTCTGCAGTGCTGTTTCTGTTATTCCATTTTATTCCACACATATAGTTTGGTCAGTACTCTTCTGCAGTGCTGTTTCTGTTATTCCATTTTTTTCCACACATTCTTGCCCTGTGAAATTTAAAAAAAAAATATTTAGATAAAAACTTTTCAATTTTATTCTTCAATAACAAAAGAGGGAAGAAAAATTATAATAAAATATATTCAAAACAAAAATCATCTCATCACTCTAAATGTTTACATTTTTGTCATGCATTTAATTCATACTGCAAAAAATATTTTCAGATAAATTTTTCATATAATACAGGGTGGCCATAACATAACTTTCCCCTCTTTGGAGGCATCTATAGCTAAAACCAATAAATAGAATGAGACAAAATTTTATACTGAGGCTTTTGAAGGCATGGGGAAATGATTTCTGCAAAAAAAAAAAGATTTAGTACCAAAAGGCGCTAATAGGGAAAATTTTTGCAATGGCGGAGCCGAAAACAAACAAATAATTACATTAAAGAGACAGATAAAATGGAATAACAACATTTCGACGGTGTAAGCGACAGCCACGTCACTCATTCCAGCTGGATATGTGGCACGTTACAATGATGATAAGAATAATAATAATTAAACTAAAACAACAACTTGCAAGAGACACGGAAATTAATGTAGTGATTGAACTCACAGAAAATAATGTTTTATTCATCAGAATCAGGGTCCCCTGGACCACATACATGAATTTCAATGTGATGACCTTTCTTGTGTACAACAAATTTCAGCCATTGTACGACATGCTCTACAGCTGAGCATAAGGCGTTGGATTGGATGTTCATAACAGCCCATTTTATGATCTCTTTCAAGACATGCAAGTTGGGAATGCCACCAACATACACAACAGATTTCAAATACCCCCACAGCCAAAAGTCACATGGAATAATGTCCGGGGATCGAGGTGGCCATTCCATCTGAAAGAACTGACTGATAACCCTCTCATTACTGAAATGCTGGCGTAAAAGGCACTGCTGAACATTAAATGTGTTGCCGTGCTCCATCCTGCATAAAAATCATGGAGTCCAAACATTCTTTGCTGCAATGCAGGAATGACAAAATTTTCCAGCATTCATTGATAAATCTCTTCAGTAATGGAGCAGGTTACAGGACCTGTAGGGGTAATACGCTCAAAAAAGTATGGTCCTATTATGAAATGGACTGTGAAGCCATACCACACGGTTACTTTTGGAGAATGCAGTGGTACTAGCTGGATCGCTTGGGGATACTCAGATGCCCAAATTCTGCAGTTGTGAGTGTTGACCAACCCATTCAGATAAAAATGAGCCTCATCACCCCACAATATTCTCCAAGGTCAGTCACTGTCGACCTCTGTTCGGGAAAGAAACGTTAGCACAGAGGTCATGCGCTTATCATAATCTGCAGTAGTTAGTGCTTGCACATGACTGAACTTATATGGATAGAAGTGAAGCATTTACCGTAAGATTTTCCAGATTGTACCATAAGCCATATCAAGTTTGCGAGCTATGGCACGAGTGCTTGGACCAGTACTGGTCCCTGTGTCATTGAACACTGCAGTAGTAACGTCTGTTACTGTCTCTTCTTGCACTGCTTTCCGTCCTCTGCCAGGTCTAACTCCTAGTGATCTAGTTTCTTCAAACTTCTTAATCATAGCTCAAGTGCTATAGCTGACATAGGACCTGTACACAAGTTGTGAAGCCTTCTAAATTCCCAAAGGGCTGCTACAGCATTGCACTGTTTAAGGTAAAGCAAGGTAGGATGCATATTGAGCACAATTCGTCAGTCATTCGAATAACTGCCCGAGTGTTCCCAATTCCTTTTTAAGTGGAATTGGTGGCGCTGCTGTCGTGTACACACAGTAAAATTTGCATAATTTTTTTTACTTGCGTTTACTTCAAATATTTGACTACTTTTGGCTCCGCCAGCGCCAAAATTTCCCCTATCGGCGAATTTTGGTGCTAAATCTTTTTTTTTGCAGAATTCATCTCCCCATGCTTTTGAAAGTCTCAACATAAAATGTGGTCTCATTCCATATATTAGTTTTAGCTACAGATACCTCCAAAGAGGGAAAGTTAATTTATGGCCACCCTGTATTTACAGGGTGGCCATAAACTAAGCTATAAAGGAAAAATATCCTTTATAGCTTAGCATTCTAATTAAATTTCAAATGCATTTAAATCACATCTTTATTAATTCTTATTGTGCCTCAATAACATATAAGATTCATATTATCATGGATGCTGACCAAAATGACATACACTTTGATACAGCAAAATACAAACATACTTCTTACAGAATCCACACTAAATACTTTTGCAACTGACTGTACTTCTGAAATTCAGTTTACATCCCTTTTTTAAAAACATGAAAGAAAATAGTGACTCAGCATTTGATCATGTAGAAATATTCAGGTGCTTAACTCCCAACCACCTTCCTCTAACAGCAGAGAGGAAGTGAATCCATTCCCCTCCATTATTTTCAAACCAAACATAAAACTAAATGTAATGATTTTGTGTGTTTCTTTATGACATAGACTGTCAGCCTGCATATTGAAGGCCTGAAATGGCTTGAAAAAATACCATGACTGGTTGAGACATGATTCACACTTATCTAAGCCTTCCACCTGCCCATTTAGTATAGTGATGCCGTGTACTTGCAAAATTGAACTCTGCAGATAAAACTGGAGAATAAATATTTATGCTGAGGAATGTAAGCAATACAAAAAACTACTATGGCAATTATTGATTTTACCGACTGAGCAAACCATACATTGTGCACTCACTCAGGAAAAGACAAAAGAAACCAACTTCCAGTTTACTATAGAAAAAGAAAATATTATAGCCTGCCTTTTATCTAAATACTCTAATCATATGTCTATCCAATGGCACATTGTCTTTCTCAGTTTACAGAAAACCCACCCATACAGATAGATACATACATAAACCACTTCCAATCACATCTTTGCTCTCAACAACATGGTGTTATCAAAACCCTTGTTAAGTGAGCCTCTAACTTATGTTCTACCAAGGTTTTCCTTTCAGCTGAACTCTCCTTTATTTGCAAGACTTTCCTGTCCAATAGTTACAATGCTAATGCTAAAAAGATTAACAAATCAGGTTGTTCCTCCTATCTCCTCACATCCCTCTCAACGTATAGACTATAGTAATGCTACTCCTATTCCCTATATCTGGGACACCTCAGAAAAATAGAACTCTAAAATATATAATCTCTACACTGCTTTCAAACCTCATCTGAAGCTGGATATCCTTATCCACTCTCCTAAAGATTCCTCCCCCCCCCTCTCTCTCTGTTCCAAGTTTACAGGGTTCCTTATTCTTGCAAATTAACTTATGGTCAAACTGGGAGATATGGCTTGTTTATTTTTATCATTTACTGTCTGCTCAACTATTCCTTATTTTAAAAATTTGTCAGCTGTGCCATTGTTATTATATTTATTTTTTATCTCTGTAAAGAGATTGTTTTACACTAAATGTTAAGTAATTACACACGAGTTCATTCTGATTGGTACAATGACTTTTAACTCTATTTCTTTGAATCCAGAAAATTACTGACTCAAGACCAAATACAAAAATATACACATTTAATGGAACTGAAACACTATATACATTATAAATAATATTATATAACTAATTACAAAACTAATTGGTTCCAAGACCTTCTAAAATAAGTTTACATTTCAGTTATCTCCTTATCTTAAAAGAATACAATACCTCACACTCTAACTCTTTCTATAACTGGTTTGTTTAACATATACTTAATCATGTCTACCAGACTAAACATCTTGTTTATGCAACAACAAAATGTTCAGAATCAATTTTCTTGTTAGGTCCTTTCCTGAAAACATAGAACTACCTCTTCACTTCCATAGGATCCTTTTTTCTTAATTCTTATTTTTTCTTATTTTCTTATTTAGCATTTTTTAATTAAAATTAAAAAATTTAGCATTTTTACATTTTTAATTGATTAAAAAACTATGATTTTTTAATCACTCCTGTTTCAGCAGAGTATAAATATTCTTACCTCTTGCAGTTCAAGCAGACGCACAATTTACCAATTTTTGCCCCAGAGAAAGAAGTTTCTTCTACTACTTCATAAATAACATATCTAAGTATACAGTTCTTCATATTAAACCACTTTACAGTTTCAGATTTTACTAATTCTGTCGCCTTTTCCAGTAGAATAACAAACAGATCAGGTGTCCTTAAGAGAAGATGTAACTTTTCATTCAGCATTTCCTCAACATGGAATTAAAATGTCAACTACATATATTTCTTTTAGTTACATAAACACCTGTTGACAGCTTCAACTCTTCCAGTTTAAAGATACATAGTGCTATGATTCCTTTCTGGAATCTTCTATTAATATTCTCCCGACTGTCATGCTTTCTTAAAAACTTCCTAAGAACAAAATTCTCTAGTTGCCATTCTGAAATTTTTATTCTCTCTCTACTTGTTTTTTTTTTTTTTTTCTTATTATTCGGATACTGAACTCTCTCTCTCAGCTATTATTTACCCATGAATCTCCTTGCTGAGCATGTTCACTTCACATAAAGGGCAAGCAAGAAGTTATGTAGTAATGGCTGACACATTGTCTTCATTACTACAATGAGAATGTCTCCACAAAACACAACAAATATCTCAATACTTAACAAATATTTACAATTACAAACTATCAGAATCTAGTAAGTAGATCAAAATTTCAAACTTTACATTTCATTTTGGCAATAATAAGATCAATAATGAGCAATTTAAGTGCCGATGTGTGTTATGAAACTAAAACCAATAATATACTCACATAAAACCATTGTAAAAAGATTCATGATTATAAAACATTTCTTTTACACTAACATCTGCCTAGAACACAAGAAATACAATCACTGCCATAATTATGGTAAGTTGGGTCTAGCTAACCATGCCTTGAATACAAGGGTTGTTCAATAAGTCTGTGCAAAAATGAAGAAAACAATTTTTTTGGGACAAACATTTTTTTATTTTTCAACATAGTCTCCTTTGAGGTCTATACATTTAGTCCAACGATGTTTCGGGTTTATTGATCCTGTCCATATAGTATGATTTGTTGAACTCTTCAAAATAGGCAGTTGTTTTGGCAATCACATCATCATTTGATGAAAATCTCTTTCCTCCAGCCATTTTTTCATGTTCGGAAACAGATAGCAGTCCGAGGGAGCCAAATCTGGAGAGGGGGGGAGCGAAAGGGGACTTCGTAGTGTAAATCTAACAATTTTGGGGTCATGATTGCAGAACAGTGAGCGGGTGCATTGTCGTGATGAAAAAGAATCTACTTTTTCACTAAGTGTGGTCGTTTTTCCTTCATTTCATTATTTAAATGATCCAGCAAAGATGCATAATACATTCCGGTAATTGTTTTGCCCTTTTCCAAGAAGTCTATGAAGATTATGCCACGAGCATCCCAGAAGGCGGTGGCCATAACCTTTCCTGCTGAAGGAACGGTTTTCACTTTCTTTGGTGCAGATTCCTCACTTGCAGCCCATTGTTCTGACTATTCCTTGGTCTCAGGCTGATAGTGATGAATCCATGTTTTGTCCACTATTACAAAATGATGCAAAAATTCCCCTGGATTGCGTTGAAACAGCTTCAAGCTATCCTTGCAACAGTTCACACATTGAAGCTTTTGATCCAGTGTGAGCAAACACGGCACCCATCTTGCAGATAGTTTTCTCATATTATTATGTGACACTTCCAGGGAGTCCAAAGACTCATTGAGGGAGAGTGTGCCAATAGCATCAAACAATAGAACCCCCTTCCAACTACCAACCACGCTCAAACTTGCTTAACTTTTTGTGAGCCATTAGTAGCAGAGGCTCTACCGATTGACCAACCTTTGCTGGCAGTAAATGTTCATGTAAAATATTATGTACACTGTCATTTGAGATGCCCATAGCCTTAGCAATTTCACGCACTTTCACTCTTCTATCATCCATTGCGACATCATGGATTTTTTCAATAATTTCTGGGGTAGTGACCTCAACAGGGAATCCAGAACATTCAGCATCACTTGTGCTCAGATGGCTGGCCACTTTGAAAGTTACTAAACTACTTATAAACCATTCTAATCGAAGGTGCAGACTCACCATAATTTTATAAAGCTTAGCTTTGTTTTCTTGAACCGTTTTGCCTTTTCCAAGAAGTTTAATCACTAATCACTTTAATCACTACATGAAATTCTTTCTCATCCATTTTTCACAAATCACAGTACTTGATCGATTTAAATGAATGCAAACACAGAGTAGACTAATAGATCTATCTGACTGAAACTTAGTGTGTGATCCTCCAACTAAAAATAACCTCGATACGTATTGGTGGTGCCATCTCTTATACTTTGCACGGACTTATCAAACAGCCCTTGTATTTTGGACAGAATCCAATCAGCAGCATATTTGAAAAACCAACTTCATCATCATCATAAATTCCTGACATGTATCCTCTAGGGGTGTACAGGATATGACAATACTACATGAAAAACTTACATCATTACTAACTTCCTATCTGCAATTTTACTCCAAATCAATCTGCTACCTGTCAAGACTCCAACATTATCAGATCTTATATTTCTATCTTCTAAGGCATTTTTTATTGTATCAATCCATCTATATCTTGGTCCTCCTCTGGGTCTTTTTCCTGCAAACCTTGCAGGTAACACTTGTTTTGCTAATATTTCCTCTCCCATTCTATTTAAGTGATCATACCACCTGAGATTAGCTCTGCTAACACATTCCTGGATGCTAACAACAATGTTAAATGCTTTCCTGATATCCTCATATTTAATATGATATTGCCATTGATGCCATCTGTTCATGTCATTAATCTTTTTCAGGACTCTCACATCTGTGGTCTCTAGTCTTTGGCCAAGTGTTTTATTTCTAACCCAGCTCTCAGATCCATAAGTTAAAATTGGTTTGAACACTGACTTGTATACAGCTAATTTAGCATTTTGACTAATTTCTCTCTTATTCTATATAAATTTATTCAGTTGACTTCCTACCATACCAGCTTTGTTGATTTTGTTGTCTATTTCCATATTTAATTTACCATCTTCATAAAAATCTCTTGCCTAAGTAGCTGAAATGTTTTACTTGTTCTATAAGTTCCTCATTCCCAATGCAGTTGATATTTTCAATGCTTCTGCCTATTTTCATTGTTTTTGTCTTGCTATTGCTGATTTTCTAACCAAATTTATTACAACAGTTATTCAATTTAGTCAGAAAATCTTGCAGACTTGTACTGGATTTATTTAGAAGTATAACATTGTCTGCATAAAGTAAAGAGCTGAGATTAACATCTCCAATTTTGATATTAGCTTTAATACCACATTTAATACTTCATAATGTGATCCATATAGATAATGAATAACAAAGGGGATAATGTACATCCTTGTCTGACACCAGATTTAACATAAACCATCTTCTTGTACTCCTTAAATTCCTAACTGCTGACTTACACCTGAAATAAAGACTAAGTATTACTTGATATAATGTCCCATTGACATCATACAACTGCAGAATTTTGAATAGCTTTTCTCTTGGCACCTTGTCATATGCCTTTTCCAGATCTACAAAACTTAAATGCAGATCTTTGTTATATCCCATGATTTCTGAACTATTTCTTGTAAAGTGAAAATCTGATCCTGACAGCCTTCAGTTGGCCTGAATCTAGCTTGTTCTTCATCAAGATTTCCTTCAACAATCCTTCTCAACAGTTTCTCAAGTATGCTTGCATAAATCTTACCAAGAACACTTAGTAGAGAAATAACTGCTGACTTACACCTGAAATAAAGACTAAGTATTACTTGATATAATGTCCCATTGACATCATACAACTGCAGAATTTTGAATAGCTTTTCTCTTGGCACCTTGTCATATGCCTTTTCCAGATCTACAAAACTTAAATGCAGATCTTTGTTATATCCCATGATTTCTGAACTATTTCTTGTAAAGTGAAAATCTGATCCTGACAGCCTTTAGTTGGCCTGAATCTAGCTTGTTCTTCATCAAGATTTCCTTCAACAATCCTTCTCAAGTATGCTTGCATAAATCTTACCAAGAACACTTAGTAGAGAAATAACTCTGTAATTCTCACATTCAGTTTTACTTCCCTTTTTATATATATGATACTATGAGAGCTCTGCTCCAATCATCTGGAATTCAACTCTCTGACTAGGCTTTCTGAATTATAAAATGCAGCCACTATAAGACTTGTATACCTCTATACTTGAGCATTTCTAGTCGAATATCATCTACTCCCGCTGACTTTCCACATTTCAGGCTTTTTCTGCTTCAAGTATGGATATGTATTCCTGATTGCATGCCTGGTCAGTGTTTTTTTTTATCACTATGCTGTCACTGATTGTTTACTGCCTCTTTAACTTTCTGTGTCCACCATAGAGTTCTGATTTTTCTATCATTGCAGACAACCACATGCCTCTCTGGCTGAATCAATCAATGATTTTTTCTTCATTTGCCACTGAATCACCAAGGTTTGGTTTCGTTCCTGTTCTCAACCTCTTCCTGTTTGTGTATTTTAGTCTACAGTTCATATCTGACAGCTGCTCAACTTTTATTCTATTAAAACTTTCTTACATGTTTTTTTTGTCAATACAAAATTCAATTTTATCCTGCTCAAGACTAAATGGTGATCACTTCCAATTTCAAATCCTCTGTACACTGTAGTGTCTTTCACCAGTCAGAAAACATCACTATCAACAATAACATAGCCAATGAGACTTTTCTTATTCCTTGCCTCTTCTCTCCATGTGAATTTGTGCACATTTTTATGTTGGAACATTGTGTTAGTAATAACCAGTCCATGTCCTGAGCAGAAATCCAACAGGTATTTGCCATTATTATTAGCTTTGCTCTTTTCTCCATTTCCCAAGATATTTTTGTATGTCTGACAATCATTTCCTACTCTACTATTTAGATCTCCAACAAGGACAGACTTTTCATTTTTCTTTGTGTCAGTTGCTTTCTCTAAATCCTCAAAAAATTCCTCCACTCTATCTTAGTAGAACCTTCTGTGGGACCATAGGCACAAATAAGTCTCATTGTCCAGTTCCCCATTCTGATATTTGCCCACATCAACTTAATTGATGTGAGAAACTAACTTAATAAATATGGTTATGTTAAACTCTCCTTGAGAAACTCTTAGGCCCTCCCACCTATGGAGCGTGCTCCTTATAGGACTTTACCCTTTTAGTCTAAATTTTTCTGCTTATTAAGTGTTTTTATTTGTGCTTTTACAATTTTAAGATAATCTCCTTGATGATGTATCTGTGATCAAGATGAAATACAGGCTCCATTAATGTGCATTTAATTGTTTTCCTGTGCTGTATTCATTCCATTAAACCTAATAATGAACTTTCCTCAGTATAATGAATTACAGGAAGTCATGACTTTGTGGTCTCTACATTTTGCTATAGTGAAAATTTGCTTTATGCAATAACCAAAGGATAGCGATTTGAAGAATGCCAAATCCTAGTTTATTTTAACACGTTTGCTGCCACGCTACTTCGGCATAGTCTGTTCCAATACGCTGAGCAATTTCACTTCTTCAAGGACAGTACGGTAATCTTGTTGCCAGCAGTAAGCGTCATACGAGTATACTCGTAGTCGGCTTGTGCAGAGCATATACCATCTATGAGTATACACAGTTTTGCTGCTAGCTCCACAAGCCAAACATTTTCACTTCTTCAAGGTCAGTATGGTAATCTCGTTGCCGGTGGTAAGCGTCATACGAGTATACTCGTAGCTGGCTTGTGTAGCTCATATACGAACTACGAGTATACTCGTAGTTGGGCGAACGTGTTAATTATAGATTTGTCTGCTCCCTAACATTCTTCAGCAACTGCAGATGCTTTGATACTCTTATTGAAATTCATTTATAATATTCTATTATATTAATTTATATTATAATATACCATAAGTGAACTCTTGATAGATGCATAATCAATTACTAAAGTATAGAGCCATGAGGATTCAATTTATTAACATTATGGATACATCCATATTTTATAGGTAAATATAGAAGGAAACTTAAAAGTTTCAAAGTTTATGATGAATATAACTTTCTGCCATAGGATTGCTAAAGTATTGAATAGAGAGTTTTTGCTCTCCTCCACCTTTTGCTCTTCTCCAAGTTTCTACCTGGTCTCTGATGAGAACCAAAAGTTCAAAACAGTTGTCAGGCCAGTGAAATCTAATTTAGACATGAGCTCCGGGGCAGAGCTTGTGTCTTTTAAGAAATGCATACCAAGGCAACTCCAATGCCGAGAGTTACATTCTCATAAGCTCTAATAAATTTTGAGACTTTTAAGTCCTTTCTATATTTAGCTATAAAATATGGATGAATATCCTTCATTTTAATATCTTACTTAAGTCAAACTGAAGCCTCCTGGCTCTATACTTTAGTATCTGAGTTCATTTGAGATGTAGACTCCAAATAGCCTAAACTCTATAGTCAATTTGTACTGCCCTGAGTACAAATATCCTGCATTTACAAAATTTAAAGGTTTACATGCAAAAAGGAGTGATGGAACAAATGCACTCTAATACTGTGGCTGTCATACATGCCTACCATGATATATCTGGTAGGAATCAGATTACCATCTCTATGTATGAGAATGCACCTTTAAGTTCCTATTCTATGAGAGAAAATTAGCTAAGCAGGCCAAATGAAATCCAAAAGAGGTTTTTCAGCATGTGTAGCGAGTAACAGGAAGAATGATTATGGGAGGACATCTTTAATCAATGCTGACAGTAAGAAGGTGACAGAAGCAGAAGCAACAGTTGAGCTACTTAAGTAATCATTCTGCAAAGGAGTATCATCTGGAGATTATCTGCTGATATGAGAACTGAGGTAGACCAACTGGAGCTCAGCATATTGAAAAATATCAATACAGCAGTAGGAGTGGATGGAATATTGGCCTGTGTGCTATAGGAATGCACAAGAGAACTGGCTGTTCTCTTGTGCATGTTGTTTAATTTAAGTCCAGCTATAGTAAGATTCCAAGGGAGCGGAAAGAGGATAAGATAGTTCCATTAGATAAAGATGGATAGAAGCAGTAAATTACAGACCAATTAATATCTCAAGAATAGAGGTTGATTACATACTGTACAACAGCCCTGCTTTGTAAAAGGTCTTTTACTCACATTTTATAACAGAGTGACAGCAGAATTAGATATGGGAAATGGCTACACCATGATAATACTGCTGGACTTTGCAAAGGCATTTGACAAAAACCACATGAAAAACTATTACAAAAGTTGGAGCAAATGGGAATGGATATGAAGCTGTGGCATGGATGGAAGGAGGTGGGACTGACACACACTAGAGAGTAGAATCTTGAGGCTCTGTACCAGGGCAATACCTTTTATAGTTCGCCCACCATTTCTAGATCCCTTCTTGGCTTTGTGCCAAGAATAGTCGATTCATGCTGAAGGGGAGAAAGAAATGAAGGATGTACGAATTGGTCGCCAACATGCGAAATCACGTGCTTTCTTGTCTGTCGCTGTACTAGTACTAGCTTGATTTTTGTTGTTCTCTTTTTGCATTATTTTTTTTTATTATTAATTTGTATGATGGATCCAGTACAGTTAACAAGTTCTGTTGTTAAACGTTTCAGTAGCTCTTGCAAAAGAATATTGAATAATGTGCTGACATTCTGCGAAAAAGAATCGTCAGAAGGCCGTCTTCTTGTTCCCCTTTCTCAAGTCATAAAACGTGCAAGTGCAATTGCGGGCATATCGGGGTCGACTGTTAAAAGAATTCGTAGGGAATCAAAAGGTGAAGGTAAGCCAAAATTTAAATCACCTAAAAAAAAAAAAAAAAAAAAAAAAATGCGCCAGAGAAAGAAAACCATAGAAACCGTAGCTTTGAATGATTTTGATGTAGACGTTATAAGAAGAGCTATTCACGAATTTTACGTATTCGAGAAAAGAGTGCCAACTATTCTGAACTTGATTCCTGTGCTTAAAGAAAAAAATTAATTTTCCTTGGAAAAGAGAAACTTTAAGGAAAATACTTCATGAAATCGGATTTTATTTTAAAAAGTCCCAGAATAAAAGGAAACTTATCATGGAGCGAAGTGACATTGGTTTATGTAGAACGCAGTATTTGCACGTATTAACACTCTACGTACATTTTTCCAACTGTTATACAAGCAAAATAGTTACACTTTAAAAACAACAATGTTCGTAAAAGAAAAGCTAAATTTTCCGACCTGTAATAATGAACAAACTCAGTTTGTTTATTATTACATCCCAGAAGACAGACTGATTACCCTATTATCGGAATGGATTCTCCTTTTTCTGACATGCGCAGTAGTTTCGAGGGACCTCAAATCGGTGGGCGAACAATAGTTTGTATATTAATGATATAGAGAATGATTTTAAAGGGGAAATACTTTTTTTTTTTTTAATGTTGAGCCCATACATGAGAAGTTGGTTGATAAACCTATAGTACATTTAGTATCGTGGATTGGGAAAGGAAAAACTTGTTTACATTTGACTTAAATGACTGTAAATTGTATTCCTTGGGAAACACAACAGGAGAGAAACTGTTCCACAATATAGCAGATGCAGGGATGAAGGAGAAAGAAAAGAAACTTGTTCTGTTTGTTTCTAGGTGCACTGTGAAGGGATGCTGAGCAGAAGCTGCATATGTTCCAATGAGCTTAGTAGTGGAGGAATTATTGATGTTATTTCAGAGCATTTTCCATGGAAATATTTGTAGAATATACATATTAGTTATTGCTGATGATTATGATGCAAAACTGGGGAAGACAATAAATGATAAAGGTGATGTAGATATCCTGTGGGGTAATTTAAATAAATTGGCATTATGGGCATAGAATAATGATTGTCAATTTAATGTAAAATGTAAGGTTACACATTTCAGATTAAAAAGGTTACATACTTTGTATCACACTGATGGTACTGAATTGCTGGAGATTAATGAGGCTAGAGAGTTGGGGGTAATGGTGAACAGGGAGTTGATGTTCAGAGGGCACACTGGAAAAGTTAGCATTATCAAATAAATATGTGAAGGTTATTATTCCTCTTGATAATGCTATGATGCAGATGCATCTTGACTACTATGCACAGATTTAGTCACTTGAGTTTCTTTGGGATAAGGAGGTGGTGGAGAGGATCTAGAAACGAGTGACCAAGGTGGCAAGAGGTTTGTGGAATGCTCCTTATGAGGATAAACTGAAGGTGTCTGGGTTGCAAAATTTGGATGACAGTCAGAAAAGGAGAGGACACGATAGACAGAAACTTAAGTTACTAAAATGGTTTGTTACATTTTTTATTATATATTATTATAGTACTTTGCCAATTTTGTTAAATTTATTATATTATAGTAGTTTTCTCTCTCACACTCTATTTATCCTTTCGGATGTGCCATTTATTTGTAAACAAATTATATTATAGGTTTTTGTTACACTCACATCCTACTGGCAGTGCCACTTGTTTAATATTATGTTAATTTGTGAAATTTCTATACCATAATAAGTATTTTCTTTGTTTCACGTTATTCCCCCCCCCTACATCCAACCGATAATTAAAGACAGTCATGGTACAAATTAACAATATAATACATTTATACCTTTTGTTGGTTAGATTATTCCAGATTCATATCCTGGTATAGTGCATGGACTTCAGTATCAATATGTTGTTGCACAAATTTATGAAGCTCAAATGAAAGATATTTCAAAATATTTACTTGAACTACATATTTAATTACAAGAGATGTAAATCACTAGAGACATTTTAAATGAACATTAATGAACTCAAACAAATCTCTCTCATAATATACTTAAAAATTTAGAAACAAATGCAAAATAATTCTACCAATAAAATTTAACATTCAGTTTGACATGTGTAACCTCACTTGTCCATGTAATAGCTTCCTTTAATGTATCTGTCTTTTGACCAATCGAAATAGACAAAGAAAGAAAGTCTCACAAACAATAGGAATATATTGCAATCAAACAGGAACATATTACTTGAGTAGTCCAAATGCAATTCCAATTTCCTTTCATGGCAGATTCCAAATTACTTCTGAGAAATATTTATCACTTACCTTTAATTCATCATATATTTGCTGTACAGTTCCTTATCTTTGGAAGGTAGCTCTAAAAATAATTCTCCAACATTCTTTAAACTTAACTCTCTAGAGCAGTGTTTCTCAAAGTGTGATACGCATACCCCCATGGGTATGCGAAAGGTCATTATATTTCTCGGCAAATAATACAATTAGAGACAACTGGGATAAAAACAGCACTAACTAATGAATCACATCTCCCCCTCCAACAGAAACTGCTGTATAGACTCAAGCAAAACCATATGTTGCTTGAGTTGAGCTTTCAACTCAACTGTTGAAATGTTAATTTATCTTTGGTTCGTGCGATCTTTTGTTAATACCACACCAATCATATGCACTTCTTCATAACTGCTCTACGTATCTCAAGTCTTGTAAATTACTGGTTGAAATATTGCAAATAATTTGCTTGAAATAATGGGAAAGAAGTTAAAGCTATTTGGGTAGATGATTTTGATGATGCACACAAGGAAACTGTTTTCGATGCCTAAAGTAGCGATAGCAAGTAGGAGCTTCTTGGTAAGTCACACCATTTTAAATTTTTTTCTGAAAACTTTAGTTTCCGAAAATCCCTGTATATATCTCACATCATGATTTTTTAGCTTTAATTTTCGCAAAAAAAGTGCGGTTATATTCAAGTAAATACGGTAATTTTTTTAGCTTTCAAATTCTTAAGTATGGATCATTGGTTAAAGATTGGATTTATAAAACCCACAAAAGAGAGCAATATAGCAAATACAAGTAGCTGTAAGCAACAAGAAAATGTTGATATTGCATCTGGATCAAATGAAATTGATAAGGGTATGTCGCCTGGCATTTTTAGAGAGCCAACTAGGAAGAAGATGAAAAATCTTCGTAAGTATGATATGAATTACTTGAAATGTAGATTTTCATGGATGGGAAATGAAGAGGAACCTATTCCAAATTTTGTTCTATTAAAAATAAATCATTTTTTGTTTAGATGAACATATAAATTCAAATAAAATAGACATTTACAACGAAATATACTTTATTTATCATTTGATAAGAAGGTACTCGTTAATAATGAAAACTTAAGAAGGGGTATGCAGATATCTGAAGTTTGAGAAACACTGCTCTAGAGTAACTAACTGGTCTGGCTCTCCTGCATGCCTCTTCTCACCTTCTTGTTTCTCAGGACAACATCCCCTGTTAGTCTACTTTTTACTTTCGTGTCATTCCTTCCACTTTCCTGCTGACCTCTTCCTTCATCTTTCCCAATGACCTCCTCTTTTTTTTTTTTTTTTTTAGTGACAACAGCTCTTATACAAGATTTCCTCACAGCTAATGCACATGTCCATTCCGACAAGATTCACAGGGAAACTCCACATCACGCACATGTATCTGTCGCTATTACAGCTCATACATCACATGACAGCTCGAATAATACCAAGTACAGAATTAGCATACCAAATAACATTTACATAACAGAAACGTAGTTCTCACAAACAACAAATTCTTACCAAACAAAACTTGTAAAAATGAACATATTAAATAAGACACTTAAGCGACATTGGCACAAAAAATTTTTTTCAATACACAACGAATATATGACAAGGAGTCATCCCTAGAACTTAACTTATGTAAGGGTGTAGTTAGTAAGGATATGTGGACTAGATTTTTTTTACTTGGCGAGTGGTGAATGAGTGGAATGGACTGCAAAAGTAGTTGCAAGTGCCCTGACAGTAAATGAGTTTAAGGAGAGGTATGATAAGTGTTACATATTATTATTATTATTATTATTACCACGGGCTACTCCAGGAGTCCTTAGACTCATCGAGGGAGGCCCTAAGCATCATGTTCACACAGCTGTTCAACATTCTCACAGTATCTATTATACCTTGCCTTGAACTCGCTCACTGTCATAGCACCCACAACAGACTCTGGCAGCTTATTCCACTCATTTACCACTCTAAAAGTAAAGAACCCAGCTCTAACACCCCTGCTAACCACGCTCTTGCCCAGCTTCCATGGGTGTCCCCTAGTTCTCCCACCACCAGTCCTGATCTCAAAAATATCATCTGAATTAATCCTATAGAATCCTTTTAGCAATTTGAATGTCTCAATCATATCTCCCCTTTTTCGCCTATCAACTAGTTTCTACAACCCACAAATCTTCAACCTGTTCTCATATGGTGCATTCCATAGACCTGCTATCATCTTAGTCACTCACCTCTGGATCCTCTCAACCTCCTCCCCATCAAGAAGGAACCGAGGTGACCAAATCTGGGCACAGTAGTCGAGATGAGGTCTTATCAGGGCTCGGTACAGAAGTACAATAACTTGTTTTTCTCTGCTTGTCAAGGTATTTTTCAACAACCAAGTGAGTTGATGAGCTGATTTAGCTACTTTCGCAATGTGCCCCCTAAACTTCATCTCCCTATCCACCAACACTCCCAAGTCCCTGGCCTCATCAATCTCTTGGAGTACAGTTCCACCAATGTGGTATACTGCTGCTAATCTTTTCACTCCGAAATGCATAACCTTACATTTTGTCACATTAAATTGACATCCATTCTCCTTAGTCCAGAACTCCAATCTATCTAAGTCATCTTGCAAGACTTTGACATCTTCTGCATTCACTATCGCCCTACCCAACTTTGCATCATCAGCGAACAAATGAACTGTCCCACTTAGACCATTCCCTATATCGTTAATGAACAGATTAAACAGCAGTGGTCCAAGAACAGAACCCTGTGGCACACCACTAGTCACAGGCCGTTTTTTGGACTCTACTCCTGAATAAACTACTCTTTGATATCTCTCCATCAACCACCCAGCTATCCATCTCACCAACCCTATATCCATTCCCATATGTTGTAGTTTACGGATTAGAATTCCATGTGGTATCCTGTCAAACGCCTTTACCAGGTCCAGCAGTATCACTGTAAACCCATTTCCCTTATCCAGTTCAGCCGTCACCCTGTTATAAAACCTGAGCAAGTTACTGAGGCATGATCTACCCTTCACAAAGCCATGCTGTCCTCTGTACAGTATCTCATTTTCATCAATCCATTCCTGTATTTTTCCCTTGACTACTTTCTCCAAGACCTTGACAACGACTCCTGATATGCTGATCGGTCGGTAATTTGCAACCATAGTCTTGGATCCTCCTTTATGCAGTGGAACTATTTTCCCCTCTTTCCACGCCTTCGGGACTAAGCCAGACCTGAGACTCAGATTAAACAACATGGTCAAGGGCACTGATAATTCATTAGCCGCTTCATGCAAGACCCGTGCCGGTATACCATCCAATCCCACAGATGTATTCACATTAAGGTTCTGTAATAGACTATTCACCTCCACTTCATTCATCACAATTCCCATATAAACTAATGGTTCCTTCATTTTTTCAACGTCACCACCTGGATGATATACTTTTGCAAAGTGCGTGCTCAGTAACTCCACTATATCGACTGGTTCAGTGAACTCTTTACCATCGTCATTCCTTAAAATCATTTTGCCATGTACAGTTTTTTTCTTGCTTGCAGCATATTGAAAGAACTGTTTGGGATTCTCTTTTGCTTGCATAGCTAGTTTCCTTTCATAATCGGCTTTTGCTGTTTTTACCACACTCGTTACCCTTCTAGCCTGTACTTTATACCGTTCGTGTGCCTGCAGGTCACCCCTTTCTTTAAATTCCCTCCATAGTTGTTTCTTTTTTTGCAGCTCAAGCTTAATGGTGTTATTCATCCATTTAACCCCTCCTTGTTTCACTATTCGGACCTTAGGTATACAATCAGCCATAACCTCTTGTAAATGCTCTTTGATCACTTCCCATGCTCTATCGACGTCCAGCCCTTGCAGTTGTACATGCCATGGCACTGATCCAAGCAATCTCCTAAGCTTGTCATACTTGCCAGCACGGTAATTCCACATATACCCTGTCTTAATCACAAATTTCACACCTTTAGCCACCTCCCAGGTGGCAATAGGTCCAATAGGTGGCAACATGGTCATATTCATTACAGTCAAATTCTCAGATACTATTACCAGGTCAAGCACTCTCACACCCCTAGTATTTTCAATTACATGCTGTTTCAGATAGTTATCCCTTAATAATTGAATAAAATCCATTTCCTTCCTCACATGTGTCCTCTCCTCCTTCCAATCAATGTTACCATAGTTGAAATCCCCCATAATAATTACCCTCCTTCCACTCATTTCATCAATTTGTTTATGCATACCATCTCCACCATCTATTCCATCACCTGGTCTATAGCAGCACCCAACTGTATATTTTATTCTGCCAGTATCAATCTCACACCAAATAGCCTCAAATGAGCTCCTTTCACTATCCTGCAATACTTCAATTCTCCTTGGCTGCAGTTCATCAGCTATCATCAATAACACCCCGCCCCCAATTTTATTCTCTCTGTCCCTCCTAAACATACTATAACCTACACATTCTATCCCACTAACTATATCATCTTCCGTCAGCCATGTTTCACTAATGCCAATAACCTGTGGCCAGGAAGAGCCAATCAAGGCCAAAAATTCTTCCTTCTTGTTCCTAATACTCCTGGCATTAGTATACATGAATTGCAGTGTTCCCTTTGTCCCACCCCTATCTTGATGCGTTATTCTAAATATCCCATTCCCATTTTTTGTTCTTATTGCTGGCTCAGGTACATTATTTACATTTTTACACTCAACTGTCTCACTGATGTCTGGATATCCACTTCCCCCCCTCCTTGGTAGTTCTAGTTTCCCTGGTTCTGCACATCCATTTTCACTTCATTCAGCAACACTTTTTCCAGTCTCCGCACACCAAGTCCATTCAAATGCAGTCCATCCATCTTGTATAAGTCCTTTCGCCCATCAAACTCATTCCACACGTCCACAAATTCCACACCACACCGTCCGCATAACCTGCGCATAATATGATTTGCAATTATGGCCCTCCTTCTAAACTCCTCTCTGTCATACCGCAGTAACAGACTCACCATTCTAACTCTGTCACTCTTTTCTTTCGCTACCTTTAACAATACTTTCAAGTCCTCTCTCATAAAAAATTTATCACCTTTCAATTCATTCGTACCAGCCACAATTGTTATTTCTTTCACCCTCTGTTTTTGCACTCTAATGCTCTCACTTACATCCTTAAATTTCGCACCCGGCAAGTACGATTTAGTTACACTCCCATCTATTACTCCTCTTAATAACGAGTCACCATACAATACTCTCTCCTTCATTTCGGAAACTCGCCCACGCTGTTTATTTCCGTTCGCCGAATCACTCTGGAAAGAGTTTTGCAGGTGCTCTAATTGCTGCTGTGCATCTTGTATCACTGCGCGCAGCCTAGCAATCTCACTTCCTACAAATAATTCCTCATTTTTTTTATCATTCAAACCATTTTCTCTTTCTGTATAATTGCTCTCACTCTTTCTTAGATCACCGCTCACATTGCCATCTTGTACACCGCAATTCCCTATCGAGCCACTATTTTCACTCGCATTCTGGCTTTCTTCAACCATAACTGTCTCACAACCTGACACATACTTCGACTCCTCACTTTGCATACACTTTCTACACATTCTCCCACCACTATCACTTTCAACCCATACTCCAGACTCATTCGGGAATGCATACATTCCACACACATCACACCGGACAAACTCTCTCACACTACAGTTTTTGAACAATGGCGTCGTATTTTTGGACGCCATTATCTTACGTCGCATTGGCGCCATATTCAAATATATGAAACGTATCGTTAAAGACTGAATTAATTTACGGAATTTACACCAAAATCACACAGACACAACAAGCTACCAAATTTAGACAATATTACGTTATGATTTTTAACATTTATTCTAATTTCCATTCAAAATTGTACTTAGCTTTCGGGAGCTCCCTGAAAATACGACCGTTCCCCTGGCACTCTCGTTCTCCACATATAAGAAGGTTAGTGTAGATCTCCTACAATGAATCTTTAACACCCATATAATGATAATGTCAATCACATACAAGAGATAATACTCCATAGGATAGGAGGTTAGCTATCACAGATCGCTATACATTCCTATTGTTGGACTATTCAACTGCTCTGTGTACAGTTCAGGTCCAGCCAGTTCTTTATGTTTTGGAACCACATATGTCACTATTCCCATCTCCCTCATTTTCCTTCATTATAAATTTTTTGAAGACTTTCATGACTCATAATATGACCCACATAAGGTAGTTTCCTTTTCTATATTTTTCATTTTTACTTCCATTTTAGTAACCTAATTTCCAAAATATCTTTATTTTTCTTCTTTTGGATTCATGAGACTTTCAATACTCTTCTATAGGTCATCTTGAAAGCATCAAGCTTTCTTATAGATTTCCATGGTTTTGCTCCATAGAGAAGAAGAGACCAAATAAAGCATTTAATAATTTTTAATATTTTTATTTTTTTTTTGCTTATTTCTTATGATGTAATGGTTTTCATTCTGTAATGGTTGGTTTTGCAATTTTTATTCTTCTCCTAATCACTCTTTTGCATTTTCATCCTCTAATTTAATTAAATGTCCTAAATTTGAGGAGTAGATTTTTTAAAACATTAGAACATGTTGTGAGTGTTAAGGGAGTGTTATGGATTTTTAAGGTTCAGTATGATAATTATACTGTCAGTTGAATAAATCTCCCATGATGAGTCTGCTCCATAGAGAGTGGAATGATGATGGTAATAATGATAATGTGTAACATTCAACATTTTGTAATTTTGTTTTCCACTTAGATTTTTAACTCGGACGTATTTTATTCTTAATAAAAACTTACTAATCCTAACTCCCTCTCCTCCAAGAATTTAATCTAAGACTGAAATTTTTACTTTGTGGATTTATATGCTCTATTAATTTTTGCAAGTCATCCTCTCATTTAGCAATCAATAAAGTATCTGTAGAATGAAGATTATTTACATTTCTTCTTCCTGGTTTTACTCCCTCTAAGTCTTCTATACTCAAAAAATTTCTTCACTGTAGGAATAAAAGAGAAAAAGCACACGACCCTATTTAACACCTTTTTCGTATTTGGAAAGTTTGACAGTTCATTACTGAGTTTTATGTTACCAATTTGATACCTACACCCTCTGTCCAAAAAGAAACCAAACTTTTCGAAAATAGAAGAAACTAATGGTGCCACATTGTATTTCTTTGTTGTCGAAAGCGGCAACCTTAATTAGTGTTGTGTCAACTGTTTATGACATTTGTTTCATTAGAAGCCGAGTTCTAACCAAGAATGACAGTGTGTTTTGGCGAATGGTCAGTCGTCATGATATTCATGCCGTACGCACCGAATTCTCATTATCAATCGCTTCAAAACTTCGAGATAAAACTCACCATTGACCGTTTGGCCAGGCAGAACGGATTCTTTGTGGATAATGTCCTTGGAATCGTAGAAACAAATCAGCATTATCTTTACTTTTGACTTCTCCAAGCGACTTTTTTTCCGATGCCCCATTCTCCACTCAGCACTCTGGTGCTTTGTTTTGGGCTCATACTCAAAACACTAAGTTTCGTCACCAGTAACAATCGTTTCAAGGAAGTTTGAGTCCTTACAAGTGGTTTTAATGAGGTCCTTGCAGTGTTCAATTCAATACATTTTTTGGTTATCGGTCAACTTGTGGGGAACAAATCACGAATTAGTTTACGAAGACCCAAACTCTCAGTCCTAATGTTGTGCACAGTTGATTTTGGAATCTCCAATTCATCTTCAATCACTTTTACAGACGAGTTCGGTTTTTTTTTTTTTTTTTTTGATGAAATCACGCACTTTTTGGATGTTAACTTCGCTCAGTCCCGTTTTTGTACAGCCCGGCTTTTCATCGTCCTCAAGAGTCTCACAACAATTTTGAAATCGCGTAAACCACTCGTAAACTTGAGTACGGGATAAGCATTCGTCACCGTATGCTTTTTGAAGCATTTCGGTAAAACTTTTACCAAGTTTAACACAAAAGTCAATCGCAGCTCTGTTTGTAACACATTTTCCGAACCGTTCCTGAAAACACACTATCACTCTTGGCACTATAACTAATCTTCTAATGAAACAAATGTCATAAACAGTTGACACAACACTAATGAAGGTTGCTGCATTTGAGAACAAAAAGATACAACAGGTGGCGCCACTAGTTTTCTATTTTCGAAAAGTTTGTTTCTTGTTGGACAGAGGGTGTATATATAGGATATCAATCTTATGATTCATGTTTATTCTCTTCTTTATTAATATTTCTGTTAATAAAGAAAATTTCTGAGGAGCCTGAAAATCCTATTAAATTTACTCTTATGGAAAAGAAGGATAACATTTTTCCCTAATGAATTTTTTGTCTGTTGCATTTACTGTATGATGAGAAACATACAGTAAATGCAACATTTACTGTTTTTTACAGAAGTTTATTCACTTTATTCAGTTCAGAACACATGAACTGGATTTATTTAAGAGTATAATCATCATTTGAATCTTTTTGATTTTGATATAAGAATTAATGCCACTTTCCTTCATACTATAGACCTGGAATATATACAATATTCCAGGTCTACCTACTCACTGATGAGACCTCAGAAAAGGTTGAAACTGGTCTGGGTAGTGACCTCTTCTCATAATGTAAAACAATATATATACATCTCTTAGGAGCTGGGTTTTACATTATGAAAGAATGTTAAAGTTAGTGAGGGAGCTTGCTCCACCTTTGCATGGAGTTGCCCTGGTGTTGTACTATCCAAGTGATCATTTATACTTGGGCCTGCCGATAGTTTTTTTCGGCATGAAACTCTATGGATTTCGATCGAGTTTTGTACCCGGCTATTAAAACATAAAGAGATTTACCATCCCCCTTTCTATTAACATGTTCGCCGGTAAAATAGCCTTTTGGCTTATTAAATTAGTAATCATTTCTCTTAGTTTCCTTAGAGCTACAAAACTGAAGATTCTGATATTCCATCATTTTTTACTATTTGTTTTAAAGTAAAAATCTGATCAATTTGACCTGAAATAAGCTTATTCTTCCCAAAACTTCCCTTTCATTATTTTTTTTCAGCTTCTTCTCAGGTATGCTTTCATAAATCTTACCTTGAACACTAGGAGGAAAATTTATTTTTATTTATTTACATAGATGAGTACTAATGATAGGAGTGTTTTACTCTCATCATTCCAGAACTGAACATTTTTACCAGAGCAGAATTATGCTCTGTATTTGAAATTTTAGTATTTCCAGTCAAACGTCATCTACTCAAGCTGACTTTCCACATTTCATGTTTCTGATTACTTCTGCTTTTGGTAGTGACACACACACACACACACACATATATATATATATTCCTAACTGCATTCTTCCTGTTTCTTCTACTACTGATTTGTCACTCTCATTTAACAATCTTTCAAAGTAATTACTCCACACTCAGATGAATTGATAATACCAAACAAGAGCTTCACCGAAAGTGCAAATTCAGAAACATGAAGCAGCAATGTATGCTTGGGATAGACACATTTGGCAGAGGAAGATTCATTCTAGTCAAGTGTCTATGACTGTTAGTTGCTCGAGGAACTTGTATGTGTGTATGTTTAGATCTTGAACAAGAGCTAGTTTTTTTTCTTTATGTCAGCCTCTAATGAATCAAAAACCTCTGCTTCTTTCTTAGTAGAATCTTCTGTGGGATCAAAGGCAAAAATAAGTCTCATCACGCAATTCTCCGTTTTGGAATCTGCCAACAACCATTCTACTTGAAACTGCCCTCTATTCAAGAAGGTCATGTTCATGTTTAGTGTTGAATTCTATAGCTACTCCTTCCTTTCCTCGATCACTATTGCCTGAATTTACTGTTACTGGCCTAGTTGGCAGAGTGGTTAGTGTATCCACTCTCCAACTTACAGGTCACAAGTTCAAATCCTGCTGTAGACATGTATGTCTGCAATTGTCTTTACATGGAAAATGAATTTCATCACCTAGTGTGAGACCACCACCCCCATTTATTGGAGGCCTAAAGTGGCTTGAAAAATTTCCATGTTCGGGCTCTAGCATAGTGTTTCCAGACTATGTAAAAAAATAAAAAATAATAAAATAATAATAAAATAAATAAATATATATATATTTGTAAAATTAATAAAAATTAGGGGGGAAAATTCTCAGTCCACCTATGGTACAATGTTGATCTTATTCCACTAGCTATTTATTGTTCCCTCTGGTTCCTTGGTATGGATATAGTGGGGTGGGGTCTTTGTGAAACTAGGTAATGCCCCAGTCACCATGACATTTTTTTCAAATGAGAAAGGCTTATGAGTTGGAAGTTAATGTTGACTTTTCTTATAACAGTTTTAATTCACAACACAAGACAATTATAAGAAAATAAATATATATTTGTTTACTTAGCTGCTGATGTTTTTCTGGTTTTATACCCAGCATCTTCATAGCACAATTATTTGTTGCAGTATGTAGAAGGAGGGCCATAATTGCAAATGACTTTATGCGTGGATTATGCAGGATAAGTGTTGTGGAATTTGTGAACGTATGGAGTGAGTTCGATGGGCAAAAGGATGTATATATGAGGTGGATGGTTTGCATTTGAATGGATCCGGTGTAAGGAGACTTGAAAAAGTGTTGTTGAATGAAGTGAATGTGCAGAATCAGGGAAACTAGATTTATAAAGGGGGGGGGGGAGTAGATATGCAGACCTTAGGGAGGCAGTTGAGTGTATGAATGAGTATAATATGCCCGAGCGAATAAGGACAACAAATCAGAATGGGATAGTTAGTATAAGGCATCAAGGTAGGGATAGGGCTAACGGGGGGGGTTTGCAATTCATGTATACTAATGCTAGGAGTATTAGGAACAAGAAGGAAGAATTTTTGTCCTTGGTTGGTACTTCCAGACCACAGGTTATTGGCGTTAGTGAAATATGGCTGACTGAAGATGATATAGCTAGTGGGATTGAATGTGAGGGGTATAGTGTATTCAGGAATGACAGGGAGAATAAAATGGGGGAGGAGTATTATTGATGATAGCTGATGAGCTGCAGCCAAGGAGAATAGAAGTTGAATTGCAGGATAGAGAAAAGAGCACATTTGAGGCCATTTGGTGTGAGATTGAGGCTAGTAGAACAAAATATACAGTTGGGTGCTACTATAGACGGTGATGGAAAAGATGGTGGCGATAGTATGCATAAGCAAATAGAAGAAATGAGTGGAAGGAGGATAATTATTACGGGAGATTTCAACTATGGTAGCATTGATTGGAGGGAGGAGAGAACACATGGGAGGAAGGAATTGGGTTTTATGTGGTTATTAAGGGATAACTATCTGCGACAGCATGTAATGGAAAATACTAGGGGTCAGAGAGGGCTTGACCTAGTAATTGCATCTGAGGATTTGGCTGTAATGAATATGACCACATTACCACCAATTGGTGAGAGTGATCACAGGGTCTTCACTTGGGAGATGGCTAAAGGTGTGGAATTTACAATTAAGAAAGGGTACATGTGGAATTATCGGGCTGGTAAGTATGACAAGCTTTGGAGTTTGATTGGTTCAGTGCCATGGCATGTGAAACTGCAAGGGCTGGATGTTGATAGTGCATGGGAGGAGGTTAAGAAGTTTTTGCAGCGGGCAATGGCTGACTGTATACCTAGAGTCCGAATAATAAATCAAGTAGGGATTAAATGGATGAATAACACCATTAAGCTTGAGCTGAAAAAAAAAAAAGAAACAACTGTGGCAGGAATTTAAGGAGAAAGGTGACCTGCAGCCACATGAACGGTATAAAGCCCAGGCCAGAAGGGTAACAAGTGTGGTAAGAAAAGCAAAAGCAGATTATGAAAGAACATTAGACATGCAGACTAAAGAGAATCTCAAACAGTTTTTTCGAAATGTTACAAGTAAAAGAAAAAAATGTATATGGCAGATTGATTTTAAAGAATGCCAATGGTAGGGAGGTAACTGAACCAGTTGATATAGTAGAATTACTGAGTGAGCACTTTGCAAGAGTATATCATCTATGGTGATTGTGGTGAATGAAGTGGAGGATAATAGTCTATTACAAAACCTCAATGTCAACTCATCTGCAGGATTGGATGGTATACCAGCTTGTGTCGTACGAGAAGTGGCTAAAAAATTGTCAGTGCCTTTGACCATTTTGTTTAATTTGAGTCTCGGGTCTGGGTTAGTCCCAAGGGGGTGGAAAGATGGGAAAATAGTTCCACTGCATAAAGGAGGTTCCAAGACTGCTGTTGAAAATTACCGGCTCATATCAGGAATTGTTGTCAAGAGGAAAATACAAGATTGGATAGAAGAAAATGGGATACTCTATGGGGGACAGCATGGTTTTGTGAAGGGTAGATCATGCCTCAGTAACTTGCTCACGTTCTATAACACAGTGATGGCTGAACTGGATAAGGGTAACGGGTTTACAGTGATTATACTGGACCTTCATAAAGTGTTTGATAGGATACCACATGGAACCCTAATCAGTAAACTGGAGCAGATGGGGATAGATATAGGGTTGGTGAGATGGATAGGAGGGTGGTTGAAGGAGAGATACCAGAGAGTGGTTTATTCAGGAGTGGAGTCTAAAAGACGGCTTGTGACTAGTGGTGTATCGCAGGGCTCTGTTCTTGGACCACTGCTTTTCAGTTTGTTCATTAATGATGTAAGAAAGGATCTGAGAGGAAGTGTTCACTTGTTTGCTGATGATGCAAAGTTGGGTAGAGCAATTGTGAGTGCACAGGATGTCAAAATTTTACAGGATGATTTGGATAGTTTGGAGGACTAGGCTAGGAAAAATGGATGTCAATTTAATGTGCAAAGTGTAAGGTTATGCACTTTGGGGTGAAAAGAATAGCAGCAGTATATCGCATTGGTGGAACCGTACTCCAGGAGATTGATGAGGCCAGGGATTTGGGAGTGTTGGTGGATAGGAAGTTGAAGTTTAGAGGACACATCGCAAAAGTGGCAAAATCAGCTCATCAAATCACTTGGTTGCTGAAAAACACTTTAATGAGCAGAGACAAACAGGTTATTGTTCCTCTGTATCGAGCCTCGATAAGACCCCATCTAGGCTATTGTGCCCAGATATGGGTGCCAGGGTTTCTTCTCGATGGTGGAGGTGGAGAGGATCCAGAGGCGAGTGACCAAGATAATAGCAGGACTATGGAATGAACCTTATGAGGACAGGTTGAAGATTTGTGGGCTGTAGAAATTGGTTGATAGGCAGAAAAGGGGTGATATGATTGAGACATTCAAATTACTGAAGGGTTTCTATAAGATTAATTCAGAAGATATTTTTGAGAATAGGACTGGTAGTGGGAGGACTAGGGGCCATCCATGGAAGCTTAGTAAGAGTGTGGTTAGCAAGGGTGTTAGAGCTAGGTTTTTTACTTGGAGAGTGGTAAATGTATCTAGTAAATGTATCAAAATTTTGGAATAAGCTGCCAGAGTCTGTTGTGGGTGCCATGACTGTAAATGAGTTCAAGGAGAAGTATGATAGATACTGTGTGAATGTTGAATAGTTGTTCTTAACATGATGTTGGGCCTCCCTTGATGAGTCTAAGGACTCCTTGGAGCGGCCCGTAATAATAATAATAATAATGTAAACAATAACAATTAGTTAATAGTGAGACCAGTTTCAAATTGTAACAGATAATACAAAGTTAATTGATGGAATCTATTTTTGGATAAAGACAGAGAGATTAACAAGTATTAACCCAAATTTTTGGTAAGCTGAAACGGCCACACTTGTTTAAGTTTGGAGAATGTTTTAAAACTGCTGCTGATTCCAAAAATAGTCTCTTTGACTTGCAGCGCTTTGGTTTTCTTCTATCTAATCCTATGTGAAGGGGGTGTCTGAGGCATGGTGCGCTAGTCTCCACTTGCCATAATGATGGTGCTAAATGTATTTCTTATGTTATCTGAGGCAGATGTCAACAGATCTTCCTGTTTATACATACTAAGCTAACAAGTACCAGGCCTTTCATATATGCCTGAATGTGATAAAGGAAAATTTGTCCTTTGGTGAATAGATGAGCTGACATATATGGTTTAAATGTGTGAAGCCGATATTTATTAAGCACTATAAATATATGCCCTGATCTTCTTGTTTTGGGTTTAAGCTAATTCAGAATACAATATGGTCTGTTAAGTCCCTAACTCTCAGCTCATCATGATTTCTTCAGTATCCAGGATACCTAACAACAGGATGCATCACAAGACTTGGTTGGTCCTGTGCATTTTTTACAGATTATATGGAGCCTCCCAGTTATTTAGCTGACTTGTAACTTTCTTTAAATTATACATGATTAAATAATGCTGTATATAACTGATGCATCACTGTTAAGAGAAGAAAGATTAAGACAAAAATTCAAGTCTGAATTTAAAAGATCTGTTTATCATAAAAGGGAAATGAAACTTGAAATATTCTGTCATCGCATGTACTGGAATTTTTTTTGAAACAAACAAATATGAGAATTATTATATCTGTTATTAATGGATAAACTTATTTACTTTTTGCATGCTTTATACACAATTTATACTTATTTTAAACAAGACAAGACAATCTTACCTTCATGTTCAATATAGGATGGCAAATAATGGTTTATATCATTTCTTTCAGTGTATGCATGTAACAAATCTAGATTAGTTTTTAGCTTCTTCAAAAGAATTTCAAGGCGATTCATTCCTAAAAATAATGTCAATTTATACTATGGGCAACTGTTATTAAAATAAAATTATTTCTCAACTATTATAATTATTTCAGGAAAGCAAACAAACAATTAATTAATCAGAAAGAGAATGCATGTTAGCTAATTATACTAATTTTGAAGTTTATTAATCAGCTGTGAAGCATAGCATTTGAGAATAAAAATGAATCAGATATTAGTCAGAAAAAATGGGATATTAACTAAAGAAAAATATTAAATTACTGATGTTTTTATTTTCATATACAACTCTCACACACAAGAGACCACATAACATACAGCTTATGACATTCATCATTACACACTTGTAGACAAAGCAAAGGAAGGTTGTTCTAGAGAACAGACAAAATAAAAAGGAAGGATGAGAAGGCAGTTCAGTGGATTTGCAGTTGGACTATGAATGAACGTTGATAGTCCTCTTATAGAACTAGAGGAATGTGAAAGAATGTTAGTTCTATTGCACAACACCCATGGATGCACCTGTAACATGTAAAAAAAAAGCAGAAAGCAGAAACAAGCCATCTTTGGGATAGCAGTTGGACTGAGTCTATGAAAGAGGAATTTTTATATATTGAAGAATAAAAATGAACTTGAACTTATGTCAATCAATACATTTAATTAACCATGAAATGACTAAAGTTTCCAGAGAACCCTGTTCTGGTGTGTAATATTTGGTTAAAAGGGAAGGTACACCATCATCCACACTGAAGAACATAAAGATCACATCCTGTGATGAAGAAATAACTATGTTGTATTCATAGAATTTATAGTAAAACACATGTATATAGGCATCTCTGAATTCAAAATGTTAAATAAATTATAATCAATTACACAGATATTTTAGTTTTAAGTATATTAAACTATCATCAGTGTTAGTGGGAAGTTCAAAAACAACAGTGCTAGTGCATGGAGAATTGTTTCTTTTCATGCAAGCTAATATTATACTAATAAAATCTCACATGTATACGTGTTAGTATATTAAAAACAATAAAAAAAAAATTAAAAAAGCTATTAATAACAATTTCCCAAATTTAGGGCATGGGCAATCCACCAAAAATACCGAGGTTTGCATGATGAAGGACCTCAGCACATTCTTGGATGATGTGCAGCAATTTAGCTTCATTCCAGAGGATCCCATGGCTGGGATGTTTTTTTTAAAGTTCAATATAGGATTGTTGTTTCAGCAATACTTGTACCATAAGGTTTCACAAATTAACACAAGAACACAAGAAAAAGAGTGAATAATATATTTAATAGCCATATATTTCAACCTGAAATATATGGCTATTACATATTTAGTAGAACAAATATATAGTACAAAGTATTTACAAAATCAACAGATAATACAAAGTAGAACATGAACAATGAATTATTTAAAACAGTAAGAGCCATGTGATGTTGTGCATAGAATAACACAAATGAACAATGGAGGGAACATTATTATTATTATTATTATTAAAAAAAATATAATAATGATGTGTGATTAGAATAAGATTTTCCCGTATCTTTGATAGTGACAGGCAATCATTTCACAGGTTCGGGTGGTGGTGTAATGCTTTATGCTGCTTTCATTACATAAATCTTAGAACTTATGGTGGCAACGATGGAGTGAGTGCATATCAGACCTTGGATATTGTGGCTGGAATCAATTTCATGTTATGCAAGTCTAGATTTCTCGGATTTCCTATTAATGATGTAAGATTTGTGTTCTTGCATTATTTTCCCCACTGAATGTCCAGTTTGTCTGAAGTAAGAAAGGTGACAGTCACACAGAACTTGGTAGACATCAGGAAGAGTCAGAGGGGATTGTTTACTTTAGAAGATGGGAACCATGATAATAGTTTGCTGAAAGGAATGAATGTAGCCACTAGATTATACCTTTTTAATTATTCTAGATTGGTTCCAAAGATTCACAAGGAAGGAGTTCCTCTTTGTCCTAATATGGATTGTATAGATTTTCCCACATATTGCAAAGCTAAGTATCTACCATGTTTATTAAAGATTCACATTGGTAACTTCCATTCTTTCATAAACAATTTTTACAATTTTCTGGATAAAGTGAAAAATCTTTTCCTTTAAACCCAACAACTTAATGGTCAGCTTTGATATTGAATCCTTACTCACTAAGGTGTGTCTATAAGATGACCTGCATCTGCTCTCACAAGTCTTTCTGCCAGATATAGTCAAATTATTCGACAGTCATTCATTCGGGTTATTTTCTTTGTCAGAACAGAATCTGCATACAAGTTGAAGGGATCGCTATGAGGATCATTGTGCTCACATTATATGCTCTAAACTGCAATAACTGTAAGAACTTCTGGACATCAAATGGTATACATTCATTTCATTTCGGTGGGATATTTCCTGAGCTGAGACTCAAGTTATACAAATCTCTCAAGGGCCAAGCCATTTTGACTGAACATTTGTTTAGCACACGTGCTGCTATGCCATCATTGATGACTTGATATCCAAGTTATGCAAGCGTTCTTGACTTTCTGATAGAGTGAAATCTGTGGAGTATCCATAACTATAGAATTGCACGTATGTGACAGTTAATAACTTTTTTTATTATGTAAATATTTCAAATTATGTATCATAAGACATCATCAGCACAATTACTGAACAATAGAAATTGAATTAAAAAAAAAACAGTAGCAGGCATGTTTAAATTGGAATCCCTCTACATATATAGTCACATGTTAATGGATTAAACCTAATGAGCTGAAATTAAAACTAATTAAATTAAAATATAACAGATAAATTTATTTAATACAATTGAGGATAACAATTTCTCAAACTTTTGGAATAGCGAGACAGTCGTTCCGATTCAAATTAGGTCAATGAAGTAACACTTCAGCACCTTCTTTCTATAAATGTTCATATATGGATCAACGTAGCAGCTTAGCATTTTGCCATTGGATTCTGTGGTTAGCATTTTTGATTTCATGTTGTGCAAGGCCAGATTGGTGATGTTTGATACAATGGATGTGGTCTTGATGTTCAAAGATATGTTTATTTATAGATCTCTCTGCTTGTCCATAGTATGACAAGTTACAAGAACATGGTACTTCGTATATGCCAGGTAGTATCATTGGTGAGAGTTTGTCTTTTGTAGAAGGTAGCAAGTTGTGGATTTGGTTGATGGGTTTATAGATAGCAATGAGTTGATATTTTTTCATAACTTTTGCCACACATTCAGAGATGCCTTTACTATATGGTATAAGAGTCCTATGGGCTTCTTCCTGTCTGGGCTGATTTGTAGGAGTGGTTTTCACCAGAATATCAATGATATCAAGATTTTGCTGCAGAAACACAAACCTTTCTGTTTCTCTCTACAGGAAAAACACTAAAAGCCCAGCGAGGACCCTACCTTAATGAATTTCACTGTTGTATGAAAGGACAAAATGGGAGATGGTTCTGTCATGGTGGAGTAACTATCCTAGTGGGCAGTCATACACCTTTCCATCATGTCGAAATTAATACTACTCTGGAAATAGTATCAATTCACCTATTTGCGAGATTTCTCATTAAAGTATGTGCAATATATTTACTACTGGGTAAGGAGTTAAATGAGATAGAACTTGATACTTTTACATTGCAACTGCCTCAACCCATACTTCTTATGGGTGACTTTAATGGACACAACACTCTTTGGGGTAATGCCAACACGAATGGATGAGGTCATATCATTGAGTGAATGCTCAATAATATGATCTCATCACCTCTCTCTCTCTCTCTCTCTCTCTCTCTCTTAGTAATAATGAGGTCAATACCCTCTTCCCCATGCCTATCTGCTTGTATTCTGTAATAGATCTTATAATCTGCTCTCCTACCTTTTTACCACTGCTCCTGTGGGGGTGTTGAAGAGAACATCATTGGAAGTGATCATTTTCCTGTTATTTGCACTACATTTTCACAACAATCATGTTCTCCTACATGGATGCCCATGTGAGAAATGGACCAGGCTGACTGGAATACTTTTTCTCATTTTTCAAAATTTAAAGCTGAAGCAGTCAGCATTAAATTTTGTTCCATTCAATGAAGATCCACTTGTCTAAAAAAAATTATGGCAATGATATCACTTAATAATAAATCACCAGACAACTCCACAGAAGCAATGAAGAATGTAAGAGATTGTATTGTCCATGCAGTTCTCCTCTCTCCAAAGCCTTAGTGGAACCCAAAATGTGAAGCAGCCAAAAATAGATCAAGATAGAGTGTGGAGTTTATTTCTGGATATCCTACCACAACAAACTTAACAGTTTTTAAACATGCTCAACATCAGACTCAAAAACAATCATGGATTCAATTTATGTCATCAATTAATGAAACATCTGGTGCAAAAATTGTATGGTATAAAATCTGGAAAATGAAAGGTAAATACAGAACACACTATTTCTTTGCCTTGACACATAATGAATGTATTGTTGCTGATCCCAAAATTACTACAGACACTTTGGAGGAAAATTTTTTCAGAATCTCAGCAACGGCTTCATATCCTCCTGATTTTTTAATATTGAGAGAGCAACAAGATACATAGCAGCTAAGCTTTCCTGTCAATGGGGAAGAGCCATACAATCAGCTATTCATTAAGGAGGAACTAAAAAGACTCTTTTATGGTCTAACCTCAGTGTAGTAGGTCCAGATAACTCCATTATGTGATGATAAAACCTCTTCCATCATATTCTATGTATCTCCTTCTCTTATCATGCACTTGTGTTCAAAGCTTGATTACTGGTCTCAAGTTTACAGTTCTGCAAGGAAGAGCACACTCCAATGGTTGAATCCTATTCGTCATTATGGTATATGAATAGCTACCGGTGCTTTTTGTACATCGCCCATTCAGTCTTTATGTTGAAACAAATGAACCTGCTCTGTCATTTAAACAAAAACAGTTTTCTCTTAACTATGCTCTAAAAATAAAGTCTCTTCCAAGCATCCTATGTGGGCCAGTTTCTTTTCTCTGTGTTGGGAAGCTCAATATCACACATCACATTGCTATTCGTCCCTTTGGTATGTGTGTTAAAGAGATTCAAGCTAATGACATGAATGTTGACAACATTACCTGCACCAAACATAACAGCATTCATCCATGGCGAGTTTATACTCCATCCTGTAACCTCTACTTCGTCAACTACAGAAGTCTCATACTCCATCATCTGTTTATTTGCAATTGTTTAATGCACACAGAGCAGCTCACTCTGATTTCTTGCCTATCTATACTGATGGTTCGAGGTCTAACACCTATTTTGTGGTTGTGTTTCCTGACATTACTACATCTCAATAGATTCCACATGATTGCAGTAATTATACAATCGAATTGTGTGTTATTCAACTTGTACTCATGCACATAAAAATAAAGTACAGGTAACCTTCATATGATGCGGATGTTAGGTTCCATAGAAATGTCGAGTTATATAAATCGCGTTATGTGAGACTCAGATCGCATAGAAAAAGTAGGGTTATGTTCCGAAATTGTTTATTTTTATTATATAAATAAAATTGACATATCCAACAAAAATATATTTTTATTTAATTCAAGTAATTCATGTACATTAAGAAAACATATAAACTATGAAACAAATACATAGTATAAGCTTATAAAATTATGAATTGTACGTAAACTTCATTCTACATAATGCATAAATGTTTTAGGCAAAATAAAACAAAGTGCATGCTTTAATCGTCATCACTGTATTCAAAATGAAGATTTCGTAGATTTTCTTTATTTATGAGTGACCAGACATCGTCGTCACTTGAAATATGTTGGACATTATTTGTATAATTCTCATTGCATACTTCGGCTGGTTTAGTTATCAAGAAGGTCAGTAATAAGATCTTGCTTACCATTATGCTGCAATTTTTTTATTATTAAGTTCATAATATGGAGCTAAACAAATATCCAATTGTCTTGTGAATTTTCAGAGTGCTCCATTGAGGGATCATTATCCATAAAGTAACTTCCTAACTTTCTTGTCAAGCCCAATCCTTGTGCTAATTTCTTTAAACTGAATACTTTAACGGATTTATCACAATCAGAATCTTCGGCAGATCTTTTCTCGCCATTTGGTTCAACATCATCTATTATTTGTACTACCAGTTCCTCCTCATTTTAAATCTGTTTCCCCATCAATTAATTAACTAATTTTGTTTTCAACCATATCGAAAAGCCCTCCATTACTACGAGTATAAAAATAATTTTTTTTTACATAAAAAAGCATTACGTATTGTATGTAACTTATCAGAAAATCAGCTTGAGATTAATACACTTATGATTTTTAATGCGTTTTCCTGGCAGAAAACGAAGCCAACTTTCAACAATAAACACTTTATATGGTAAACAATTGACGCATATATGTGCTGTATTTCCCCTAATATAAATTCGCTACTTATAAACTACATGTGCGATATGGGCAGACGCAAATATAATGAAGATGAAATTTTATTTTTAAGTCGCGCGGTGAAAAATATATGAAAAGATAAAGGGTTACTATACCGTGTTATATTGAAACCGCATTGTATAAGTACCGCGTTGAATAAGGGTAACTACAATTTGTGGACCACGTTATATCGAAACCACGTTGTATAAGTAAAGCATTATACGAGGATTACCTGTACTACCAAAAGTGTGTAATTTATAGTGCTTTCTAAGGTTTTACAACTGTTGTACAAAATGAATATCCTCAATTTTGACATTTAGTTGTGATGAATTCTCAGCCACATTGGAATTAAGGGGAATTATACTGTAGATGCAGCTGCTAGATCAGCTTATACTTTTTCCATGTACTGTTTGACAGTTTTCTACACAGACTACAGACATTTTATGAAATCAAAGCTAATTAACCAATGACAATCATCATGGGAGGAAGTACTGACAAATAAATTGCATGAGATTAAGCCAGAAATTAGGCATTGGGAGTCTAGTCAATGTAGAAACAGTATGTACAGCTTGTTCTTACACATTCATATTTAGTGAGGACTGATGATCCACCTATGTGGGAAAAATGCAACATGTGTCTCACTGTAATTACTACTACCTCTAGGAATTACTAGAGGTAGCAAAAGAAAAGAGTGAAAGAGTTAAGATAGTGAGTCTGTTGCTGCGGTATGACAGAGAAGAGTTGAGAAAGAAGGCCATAATTGCAAATGACTCTATGCACAGGTTATGCAGGAAGAGTGGTGTGGAGTTTGTGGATATGTGGAGTGAGTTTGATGGGCGAAAGGATTTATACAAGATGGATGGTTTGCATCTGAATGGATTTGGTGTGTGGAGACTGAAAAAGGTGTTGCTGAATTAAGTGAAAGTGGATGTGCAGAATCAGGGAAACTAGAGCTATTAAGGGGGGGGAGTGGATATGCAGACATCAGTGAGTCAGTTGAGTGTATGAATGTGTATAATATGCCCGAGCTAGTAAGGACAACAAATCAGAATGAGATAGTATAAGGCATCAAGATAGGGGTGGGACTAACGGGCTTCTGCATTTCATGTATACTAATGCCAGGAGTATTAGGAACAAGAAGAAAAATTTTTGGCCTTGGTAGGATCTTCCTAGCCACAGGTTATTGGCATTAGTGAAACATGGCTGACAGAAGATGATATAGCTAGTGAGATAGAATATGAAGGGTATAGTATGTTCAGGAGGGACAGAGAGAATAAAATGGGGGGAGGAGTGTTATTGATAACAGCTGATGAACTGCAGCCAAGGAGAATAGAAATAGAACTGCAAGTTAATGTAAAGAGCATTTGAGGCTATTTGGTGTGAGATTAAGACCAGCAGAACAAAATATACAGTTGGGTGCTGCTATAGACCAGGTGATGGAATAGATGGTGGAGATGGTATGCATAAGCAAATAGACGCAATGAGTGGAAGGAGAGTAATTATTATGGGGGATTTCAACTAAGGTAATATTGATTGGAAGGAGGAGAGGACGCATGGGAGAAAGGAACTGGAGTTTATGCAGTTATTAAGAGATAACTATCTGAGATGGCATGTAATGGAAAATACTAGGGGTTCAAGAATGCTTGACTATCTGAGAATTTGACTGTAATGAATATGACCACGTTGACACCAATTGGTGAGAGTGATCATAAGGTCTTGACCCAGGAGGTGGCTAAATGTGTGGAATTTTCAATTAAGTGCATGTGGAATTACCAGGCTGATAAGTATGATAAGCTTAGGAGATTGCTTGGTTCAATGCCATGGCAAGTAAAACTGCAAAGGCTGGATGTTCATAGTGCATGGGAGGTGGTTAAGGAGCATTTGCAGGAGGTAATGGCTGACTGCATACCTAGAGTCCGAATAGTAAATCAAGTAGGGGTTAAATGGATGAATAACACCATTAAGCTTGAGCTGCAAAAAAAGAAACAACTGTGGAGGGAATTTAAGGAGAAAGGTGACCCGCAGGCACACGAATGGTACAAAGGCAGGCCAGAAGGGTAACGAGTGTGGTAAGAAAAGCAAAACCGGATTATGAAAGGGAATTAGCCATGCAAGCTAAAGAGAATCCCAAACAGTTTTTTCGATATGCTGCAAGTAAAAGAAAAAATGCATATGGCAGAATGATTTTAAGGAATGCTGATGACAGGGAGGTAACTGAATCAGATGATATAGTGGAATTACTGAGCGAGCACTCTGCAAGAGGATATCATCCAGGTGGTGATATTGCAGGAATGAAGGAACCAATAGCTTATACGGGAATTGTGGTGAACGAAGTGTAGGTGAATAGTCTATTACAAAACCTTAATGTGAATATATCTGTGGGATTGAATGGTATACCAGCTTGGGTCTTACGTCAAGAGGCTAAAGAATTGTCAGTGCCCTCGACCATTTTGTTTAATTTGAGTCTTGGGTCTCGGTTAGTCCTGAGGGGGTGAAAAGATGGAAAATAGTTCCACTGCATAAAGGAGGTTCCAAGACTGCTGTTGCAAATTACCAACAATCAGCATATCAGGAGTCATCATCAAGGTCTTGGAGAAAGTAGTCAAGAGAAAAATACACAAATGGATAGATGAAAATGGGATACTATATGGGGGACAGCATGGTTTTGTGAAGGGTAGATCATGCCTCAGCAACTTGCTCATGTTTTATAACACAGTGACAGCTGAGCTGAATAAGGTTAATGGGTTTGCAGTGATACTGCTGAACCTTGCTAAGGCCTTTGACAGGATACCACATGAAATTCTAATCAGTAAACTGCAGCATATGGGGATGGATATAGGGTTGGTGAGATGGATAGGAGGGTGGTTGATGTAGAGATATCAGAGAGTGGTTTATTCAGGAGTAGAGTCCAAAAGACAGTCTGTGACTAGCGGTGTGCCGCAGGGTTCTGTTCTTGGACCACTACTGTTTAATTTGTTCATTAACTATATAGGAAAGGATCTGAGAGGAACTGTGCATCTGTGTTTGCAGATGATGCAAAGTTAGGTAGAGCAATAGTGAATGCACATGATGTCAAAATTTTGCAGGATGATTTGGATAGTTTGGAGGACTGGGCTAAGGAGAATGGATGTGAATTTAATGTGGCAAAATGTAAGGTTTTGCATTTTGGGGTGAAAAGATTAGCAGCAGTATGTTGCATTGGTAGAACTACACTCCAGGAGATTGACGAGGCCAGGGATTTGGGAGTGTTGGTGGATAGGGAGTTGAAGTTTAGGGGGCACATTGCAATAGTGGCTAAATCAGCTCATCAAATCACTTGGTTAACGAAGAATACTTTGATGAGTACAGACAAGCAAGTTATTGTTCCCCTACCGAGTCTTGATAAGACCCCCATCTTGACTACTGTGCCCAGATTTGGGTGCCAGGGTTTTTTCTTGATGGCGAGGAGGTGGAGAGGATCCAGAGGCAAGTGACCAAGATGATAGCAGGTCTATGGAATGAACCTTATGAGAACAGGTTGAAGATTTGTGGGTTGCAGAAATTGGTTGATTGGCGGAAAAGAGGTGAAATGATTGAGACATTCAAATTACTGAAGGGTTTCTATAAGATTAATTCAGAAGATATTTTTTAGAACAGGACTGGTGGTGAAGGACTAGGGGGCCATCCATGGAAACTGGGCAAGAGTGTGGTTAGCAAGGGTGTTAGAGCTAGGTTTTTTATTTAGAGAGTAGTAAATGAGTGGAATAAGCTGCCAGAGTCTGTTGTAGGTGCCATGACTGTGAATGAGTTCAAGGTAAAGTATGATAGATATCGTGTGAATGTTGAATAGTTGTTCTTGACATGATGTTTAGGGCCTCCCTCGAAGACTCTAAGGCCTCCTTGGAGTTTCCCGTAATAATAATAATTATACAGTAGAATTATGTGCTATAACTCTACTATAAAATAAGTAAGTGCTTTGTAAGGTTTTGCAACTGTTGTAGTGCCTGCACTTTACAGAGAGAGAAAGGAAAATGAAATTATTACTTATCTGCTGAGCCATATACACTCAAACAAATGTTATCCGACTCAGACAAATAACAAGACATTAACTTTTTTCTTTTTTTTTTACAAAGAATTAATTTATACGAACACATTATAGAAATTCTATGTATCTTTAGATACTGCATTGCAGTATCTATCTATCTATATATATATATATAAAAGGCATTTTTTTTTTTATTTACAATATACTTATTCCAAAACAGCCACAAAAACGTTTTAAAAATCCCACCATTTACTATAAAAATAAACTCTTTTTTTTTTTATTTTATTTATTTTTATGATTCTTGAAATGTATGATGTCATCTTTTTATCATGTGGCTTGTCTTTATCAGTTAAATGATTGTATTTTCTTGTTTGAATTGCTTGCTTTTAAGCTAATGAACTGTTAATTTTTTTTTTTTTTAAAGCTATAATGATGTGATGTTATTTTCAGTATTATTATTATACAGGCACCTCCATGGAGTCCAAAGACTCATCACGGGAGACCCAATCTATCATACCTCTCTTTGAACCCATTAAAGAAAAAGCACTCACAACTGACTCTGGCAATCCATTCCACTGATTCACCACTCTTCAAGCAAAAAATCTAGTCCTCACACCCCTACTGACCACACCATTATTCAACTTCCAGGGATGACCCCTTGTTCTGATCCCTCTTAGCCAAGTGCTGAAACAGTTCCCCTGCATTTATCCTATAAAGTCCTTTAAGCAACTTAAATGTTTCTATCATATCCCCTCTTTTTCTCTTATCAACCAACTCATGCAATTCACTCACCATCTTGGTCACTCACCTTTGAATCCTCTCCGCCACTTCCTCATCCCCTAAGAAACCCAGGGGACCAGACGTGAGCACAGTAATCCAGATGTGGCCATATCAAGGCCTTATAAAGAGGAATTACAACTTCCTTATCACTAATTGTTAATGTGCTCTTCACTAGCCAAGTAATCCTATGGGCTACCTTAGCAATATGTCCTCTAATTCTCTGTCTACCACTACCACCCTGAAACACTAGCTCCATCCATTTCTTGGAGTACAGTGCCATCAATGTGATACACAGCTTGTGATCTATTTATCCCAAAATCCATAACTTTACATTTCTCGACATTGAACTGATAACCATTATCTTTTGCCCATACTGACGGCCTATTAAAATCGTCCTGCAAGCTCTCCCATATTGCATTGATTAACTATTACTTTACCTAATTTCGCATCATCAGTAAACAACAGAATATTTTGTTTCAGGTTATTTCCTATATCATTTATGTACAAATTAAACAACAATGGTCCCAGCACTGAACCTTGTGGCATGCCATCATCTGTTTTTGCCTTGATTCTGCTCCTCCATATACCACTTTTTGATATCTGCCCAGTAGCCACCCTCTTATCCACTCAACCAGTGTCATATCCATCCCCATTTGTTCTGATTTGTGTAATTTGTGTAACAGTGTTTTATGTGGTATTCTATCAAATGTCTTTGCAAAATCCAGCAAAATCATCATGTAGCCATTTCCTTTATCTAACTCAGCTGTTACTCTATTATAAAAAGTTAGTAAATTACTAAGGCATGACAGGCCCTTCACAAATTCATGTTGACCCTCATACAGTATCATATTTTTATCTACCCATTCTTGAATTCTCTTTTTGACTAACTTTTCTAGTACTTTTACCATGCCCGAGATACTGATTGGTCTAGAATTTGCTACTGTAGTCTTAGAACCTCCCTTATGCAAAGGAATAATTTTCCTTCTTTCCACTCCCTTGAAACTCTACTAGAGCTGAGACTTAAATTCAAGAGCCTAGTCAGAGGCAGTGCTGGTTCCCTTGCACATTCTTGCAAAACCCTAGCTGATATCCCAACTAATCCTACAGCTGTATTTACATTGAGATCCTGCAATATCCTAGGAACCTCCAATTCATCCACCTCTCTTCCCATATTAGTGTTTGTCACATAGGTTAAAGCAGTAACCTCAGTAGGAAAATATATGCTTGTCAAGTGGTCACTCAGCAACTCAACTATTTTATCCACTTCTGTCTCCTTTTGACTTTTATCACTCATTAAGGTTAATCTTCCATAGTCATTCTTCCTCTTGCTTGCCACATAATGAAAGAATTCTTTGGGATTTCCTTTAGCCTGCTCAGCTAAATTCTTCTCATAATCTGATTTTGCCTTCCTTTCCATGCTGGTCACCTTTCTTGCTTGAGCCTGTACTGTTCATGAGTTTACTGGTCACCTTTCTCTTTATATACCCTCCACAGCATTTTCTTCTTCTGCAGCTCGTGCTTAATGATATTACTCATCCATCTAACTCCTACCCAATTACCCCTCCTTGCCCTAGGTATACAATTTAATACTGCTTCCTCTAGATTACCCTTAACTATATTCCATGCACTACTAACATCCTTACCCTGCAGTGTTTTATGCCATAGTACAGATTTAAGCTTTTTTCCTAAACATGTCACAATCACCTGCATTGTAGTTCCACAAATACCCTTCTTGATAGTGATAGAATATTCTTCATGTTTTACAATCTCCCAAGTCGAGATTGCATGGTCACTTTCACCAATTGGAGACAATATTGTCACCTTGGTTATGAATAGCTGGCCTGGTTGGCCAAGTGGTTACCATATCTGCTCTCCAGCAAAAAGGTTGTGGGTTCGAATTCTGCTATGGGCATGGATGTTTGCGATTGTCTGTGGAAATACTAGTGGTGGTGGATGGTAGATGGCGTTGTCGTGATTAGTTATAGTTGGTGAATTGAATGGTGAAGACAGAGCTGTAGAGCAGGTGCCTCTCTCAAAGAGTCTGTAGACTCCCTGTAGGTGTCAAGTAATAATAATAATAGCTCTTCTGATCCTATGACCAGGTCCAATACTCTATCACCCCTAGTCCCTTCCATCACATGTTGCTTTAATTAATTATCTCTCAGCAGGTGTATAAATTCTATTTCCTTTCTGCCATGTGATCTTTCTTCCTTCTAGACTATATCTCCACAGTTGAAGTCCCCCATAATATTCACTCGACCTGTACTCATTGTACTAATTTGGTGATGCATGTCTTCCAGATCATTTGTGGAGCTCTCTGGCCTATAGCAACAACCCACTGTATATTTTGTCTTATTGGTCTTAATCTTACACCAGATTGATTTAAATGAACAGCTGCCCTCCCATCTGTTTCATCTCATCTTCCTTATCTCTCTTTTACCTTGCAATATCGAGGGTTAGTCAATCATCGGACCTCAAGCCGTTCACAGGATAAAGTGGTCAGCTCTATGCCCCGGTGTATCCTATGTCTGTAATGCTGAGTTGTCAAGACCAGTTTGCCTGCTTTGTGAGATGAAAAACCCCAGGATAAAGTGAGGAAAAAACCTTACTGTCCATGCCCAAGACCAGCTAACTTGGCTATGACTGAGGAAGATCCTTCAGCTCTTCACATCACTGACGGGAATCGAACCTAGGACACTCCTTCCCCATTGCGATGCCCACAGCCACTAGGCTAACCATGCAGACTTGGGTTTTGATATTATTGGAAATAATATATTGAGATTCAGTATATGCTTGAAATAATTGTTACCACTGACCTTTCTAGGAATAAGCATGTCATATATTTAAATAATCCTCCCCTCCTCCAAATATGATTCACTGAGCTGCTTTCCACACAAACGTTCTCTGTATATTCTAATGGCCACTGTTCCTGCAAATCGCCATCTAACCGCACCAATTTCTTCCATTATTATTGTATATCCAAACCCAACATTATTTGGCTTATTCTTTGTATCAACACTCTATTCTTGCAATATTAGGAATAAAATGTGCTGTATGAAGTTCAATGAAGTCAGATACAATTAAATATATGTAGCTCAAATTCAATGCCTGTCTCCTATTTGGCAATTCATCAGCAGTACTCCTCCACCACCAGTCCTATCTTCTCTGTCTTCCCTGAAAATACTAAAGTCTTCACATTCAATCCCTGTAGCTACATCATCTACTATTAGCCAAGTCTCACTAATGCCTACAACTTTTGGTGAAGTTGCACTAACCAACTGCTCAAACTCCTCCTCCTTGTTCCTGATACTTCTGGCATTAGTATATAGAAACAGCAACATCCCTTTATTCCCCCACCCACCTTTACTTTTGAATTGACTACTCTATTCAATATTTTTGCTTGAGAGACTAGATTCCCCATTTGGTCATTCTCAAACTCACTCACTTCATAGGTGCCTTCTCACAAACTCACTTGATTCCACCCTAATTGCTTAAGTTTCTCTGAATTTGCACGTCAGCATGCTCAGTGAACAAAGCTCTCTCCAGACACCTAACACTAAAACCATTCAGATGCAGTCCATCCACACTGTACAAATCCTTCTTTCCATCAAATAGAGACCACAGATCCACAAATTCTACATCATTTCTTTTGCACAATCTACGTATAGACTCATTGGCTATTAATGCCCTCCTCCTCCTCCTCAGTTCACCTCTATCATGGTGTGGTAGAAGACTTACACTCTTGACCTCACTCTTCCGTTTTGCTTCTCCTAATAACTCCTTTACATTCTCCCTCATAGAATAGAATAATTCTCTCAAATCATTGGTACCAACCAAGACAATCATTTCCTTTGACTTACCTTTTTGCATCCAAATGGCATGACTAATATTGTGAATTTTTGCTCCTGGGAAACCTGATTTTGTCATGTTTCCCAGGACAATTAAGCACGCTATTTCTTTATTGATATCTATTTCATTCTCCTCTATTTCCACAGTCACACATTCAACATTATTAACATTATTTTCCATCTTATCGTCAGTATTTGTTGCGTTCTCATCACCTAACATTCACTTTTAAAACACTTAATACATACTCTCTCTCTCTCCAGTTTCAATTTCCTTCCACATATTCTTTAATTTTCTCGACGCATACATTTCACATACACTGCACTGAATAATATCCCATAAATTCAATTCGCTGGACAACATTGGCAGCAAAGTCTCTGCTGCCATGCTGATAATATCACAATAAAAACGTTATTATAAATATACTAATACCCTAAAAACATGAAAATCTACACTAATACACTATGATACTCTATTTTGCTGCTGAAAAAAACACAACAAAACAGATAAAAAAATTACTAATTTCACACGAGTGCTAAATTACAAGTATGAAATATCTGTTGTTTACTTTCAATAAATCAATTTCTATCTACTACCTTTACGTGATTTCAACATTCATCTATAATGTCACAGGTTCTTTTAAATGTCATATTACAAATAAATTTTAAAACTGCAAATAAACATGCATTTTAAAACTAAAAGAATGGTTCGAAATTATAAATGCAATTTAAAAGCTCTGATACATATAATTTTACTATTCAGTTATTTAAAATGGACAACCATATATTTTTTAAGACATCTACACTGGTTGGAAAGATTGTTCTTACCTTCTTTTAGGTGGTTTGGACTGTTTGTAAAAGTAATTCTAAACCATCCAGGCTGTTTGCAAAACAACTCGCTTCCTGGAACTATATATAAGTGTGCTTCTTCAATGAGAAGATGAAACAACGCTCTTTCAGTGGAAAATCGAAGAGGCTTACAATACTGCATGAGAATTTTAAAAACTGATAAGTAAAATGCTTTAAAGAAAAAAACAAAATATAAATAAAAAATATCTTTTTCAATTAAAAAAGTAAAATTATGAAAGCATATTTTACAAAACAAATATGTATATATAGAAATAAATGCTCAGATACAATTGTGTTATATCCTTTTATACATCAGGCTATATACACTGCTTGGAAAGATGTCAATGGACACCATAGTGTGAGAAACAAACAGCCATGGCACCCACCTTAATAAGATATAGGACCTAGTTTCATTGCAGTGACTGCATACTTTCCACAAGCATGTGACAGTGATCAATGGGAATTTTGGACCATTTTCTCTGTAATCATGTAATAAGGTCCTGGACTGTTGTGGGGGGGTGGACATTCCTTGATCTTACCTGATGCTCCAGTTCATCCCACAGATGTTCAATAGGGTCAAGATCAGGGCTCTGTGGAGGCCAGTCAAGTGTAGTGATGTTCGTGTCCATGAACCAATCAGTTACAGCAGAAGCCTAATGACCCAGTGCACTGTCTTGCTGAAAGAGACGATTGTCAGTTCTGTAGAAATGCCACAAAATAGAGCACACAGCATTGTCCAGAATGTTCAGATACAGAGGCCAAACCAAGAAAAATAGGACCATAACATATCATCACACCACCACATCTGAATTTCATAGTTGGGATATGCACTCTAGTAAGAGACATTCACCGGGCATCCACCACACCCACCCATCCATCTGCTCAGTAGAGGGTGTAGCATGATTCATCATTCCATAATATAGCTTTTCAAGCTTCCATGTCACACCACACATGCTGTTCGCATCACTGAATATGATGCTGCATGTTGGTTCTGGCAATATAGGGCTTGCATATTGTGGCCTACACCATAGAAACCCATGTTGTGAGCTTCGGTTGTAAATGTTTTTGTGCAGATTCATGTTTCAATTGATGCTGAACTCTGCATTCAACATGTTAGCCAATAACATTTTTACATATTATCCTTCATAGCACCTTATGGTCATGTTTGGTGAGTGTAGTGTAGTGCTGCCTGCAGAGAGTCCACTGCAGGTAACACTTACAGTGGACTTCATCGCTTCTATCGCAGTATGGTATCACCGATTGTTAACCTGAGTTGGCGCAATTTGTCAACAATTTGCCAAGCAGACAGGCCTGCAACATGGCATCCTATCATGATGCTTCTTTCAAACTCCTCGAGTTCCCTTCTCACGACCATTTTACTTGGACACTGACTTAGGAGCATCGTATTCCTTAATTTATACTGGCGACAAACACAACTTATTACATGGCACAATGCACCTTGCCCATGGGGATGTTCATTGACTTCATTCCAAGCAGTGTATATTATGGTCACGCTGGCTTCTTAAACCTAACTTTTCACAGAACAAGATAGTATTATTCTCACTCTGCTATTTCTGACTACAGGGAATTAGTCAGACATAGTAGTTCTGACTGGTATGACATATTTGCTTGAAGAAAAAAGCTCAAGTCACTAATGGGAAACATCCTATGACTTCTGTCTAAGCCAGATCAACTTAGTCTTGCTTGAAAAGGCTTAAGAATTCTAGAAATGCAAAATGAAACTGTATAATGCTGGAACTGAATAGACACCTGTATTCATATTCAATCTACTCATATCCTCTATATATAACTGCTGGAGCAGACACTTTCATTCTGCAACTTTATGAAAATAGCTCAAATCAAAGCATAAATATGATGCATATAAGACTTACTTTTTCAAAGCTAACCCACACAAAAAAAGCAGCATTTGAATCACGAACATGTAAATCCATTTCTTCAAGGCGCTGTTTGCAGTAATCATAAGTGTTTTCCAGTCTCTTCTTATTGATGTCTACAAAGTTTTGGCACCAGTCTTCAACATGGAAGGATAAAAAATATTTAAGCATATATCACTGTATTTTAATAACAACATCAGGCAGAGTTTTCATATGCATAAAGTTTGATATTATAAAAGATAGTAAGCATTTTATTAATGAAAGATAATAAAATAAGAAATGTTAATGAAACATCACTGGAAAAAAATGAATCCCAAAGATTACATAAAATTTAAAAAAAAGCCAAAAAATGATAAAAATAAATGTTGAATTGCTTCATATTTTATATTCCACTTTCTGGAATATCAAAAAACACTAGTCTTTTTTTTAATGTGTGTCCCACCCACTCATGAAAGGTTGTAAACCTATAGTACATTGAAAGAGTAGGAGAGGTAAACATTTTTTTTATCATCTGTATCCCCTACTAACCACCACTCTTAACTTCCACGGATGTCCATCCCCTAGCACTCTGACTATTTGTCATATATTGAAAAATTTCACTTGCATCAATTTTATAAAACTCCTTTAATATCTTAAAAGTTTCTATCATGTCCCCCCTTTTCCACTTATTAACTAAACTTTGTAACCCACAAACCTTCAACCTATCCTCACAGGGAGCATTCCACAGACCTGTCACTATTTTGGTCATGCATCTCTGAATCTTCTCGACCACCTCCTGGTCCCCAAGAAACCCAGGTGACCAAATCTGTATGCAGTATCTTGTGTGTGTAGTCAAGATATGACCAGATAAGAGCCTTATAAAGAGGGATAATAACTACCTTATCTTTACTTGTTATTAGTGTGTTTTTCAACATCGAAGTAATTCATTGAGCTATTTTGCCAAATTTTGCAATATGCCCTCTGAACTTTAACTCTTTCTCCACCATTATTCCCAAGTCCCTAGCCTCATCAATTTCCTGCAACCAATACCATCAACATGATACACCATATGGGACCTTTTTAACCTTACATTTTGCAACATTAAATTGACAATCATTATCCTTTGCCCACAATGCCAATTTATTTAAATCATCCTGGGATATCCACATCACCTTTATCAACTATTGCTTTCCCCAGCTTTGCATCATCAGCAAACAACTGAATATTCCCTCTTAAATCTTTCCCTATGTCATTGATATACAAATTAAAGAGTAGTGGCCCTAGTATTGAACCCTGAAGTACTCCACTAGTCACCATCATTCTCCTGGATTCCACCCAACCATATACTACTCTCTGGTGTCTGTCCATCAGCCATCCCCTCTCCATGCTACTAGCTTCATATCCATTCCCATCCTCTCCAGTTTTTTTAATAGTTTTCCCTGTGATATTCTGTCAAATGCCTTGGCAAAGTTGAGCAGTGTCATGGTGTGGCCATTACATTTATCCAGTTCTGCTGTCACTTTATTATAAAATGTGAATAAGTTACTAAGACCTACCCTTTACAAAGCCATGTTGCCCACTATAGAGTATTGCATCCTTATCCACCTGCTATTGTATTTTACCTTTCACAAACTTTTCCAATACTTTAACAACCACTCCCGATATATCAAATGGTCTGTAGTTTGCTACCTGTCTTGGAGCCACCTTATGCAATGATACTATCTTACTCTCTTTTCACTCTCTTGGAACCCTGCCAGAGATGAGACTTAGATTGAACAACTTTGTCAGAGGACATGCCAATTCTCTTGCACATTCACATAGCACATGGACTGATATGCCATCCAGTCCCACTACTGTGTTCAAATTCATATTTTTTAAATATACGCTGAACACCTCCTGTTCATCTATCTCAATTTTGATATGCATCACTATAACATCAGTAACTGTAAAATTTCCACCTGAATGATATACTTTTGCAAAATGATCACTCTGTAACTCAACTATTTCTTTTGGCTCAGTCACTTTACTACCTTGAGCATTGTTTAAAGTCATTCTACCATAGCATTTTTCCTTTTGCTTGCTACATAATGAAAAAACTCTTTTGGGTTTACATTGCCCTGTTTAGCTAATTCTCTCTCATAGTCTGATTTGGCCTTCCTTATCATACTATTCACCCTTCTTGCTTGCACTTTGTACTGCTCATGAGTATGCTGACCACTATTTTCTTTATATTTCCGCCACAATGTTTTGATTTATTTCCGACTTAGTTTATCCTTCTGAACTTTGGTATGCAGTCTGATAATGCTACCCTCAAGCAATCTCTGATCACTTGCCAAGCACTGCTGACATTCTTTCCTTGTAGCTTCTCAAGCCATGGCACTGTTCCAAGATGACTCCTGAGTCTCTCATAATCACCAGGCCTTATAGATGAACATAAACCCCTTCTTGACAGAGAACATAAAGTGTTTAGAAACTTCAACAAGACAGCATGGTCACTCTCCCCAATTGGAGGCAGTGTCTACCTTGGTTATGGATACATCTTCTGATGCTATTATCAGATCCAACACCCTCAAACCCCCTTGTCCCCTCTATAGTGTTGTTTCATGTAATTATCCCTTAGCAAATGTATAAATCCTACTTGCATCTTGTTATGTCCCCTTTCCTGTGTCCAGTCAACATTCCCATAGTTCAAGTTTCCCATAATAATTGTTTGGCCTACACTCATTTGCCGATACATTGCATCAACATCTTCCTGTGGACCTCCTGGTCTATAGCATCACCCATCTTTCATCCAGTGACTTAAGAAAAATAGTCTTTGAAAAATGCTAGGAAATTTCTGTTGTCATGATGGACCTTGAACTCTTCCAAGCAAGTATCATGTTATGAAATTTAAGAAAATAACAAAAAAGAAGCTTTAGCTGAGTAAATATGCATTATCATAGACTAATACATCTGCTGATGATCTTCACAATTTTTTAAATGAACAATTTAATCCATCTTTAAATTCATAAATTCAAATGATGAAAGAAAAAAAAAATAGCTTTTCTGTGTTACCATACCATCATCTTCTAATAATCGAGCAGCCATATCCATAAGAGGCGTGGAAATATTCTGAAAAAAGCTAAGCTCTCTCAGACAATGCTGAAGTGGCTGGCAGACAGTGTGGATTACTCCAATTCTTAATCCTGCTACTCCAAAATCCTGTAGAAAAAACTAAGGTCAAACTATGGAAAGAAAGTGATTAGAATAGCAAGAAATAATTAAATTGTTTCTTAAAAAAAATTTTTTTTGTCTCAATGCCGACATTACTAATATGAAAAACAGCATATAAAAATTCAGCACATTTATCATAAACCACATAAATTCATTTTTCAGACAACTAGAGAAAACTCTAACACTTTAACTTATAATGACCATATCTCTATTCACAAGAGATTCAAAATGAGGAAAGAATACTGAATATGGAATGAGAGATGAAAAATGTAACATGAAAACTGACTTTATGAAGTTCACAGGAGCAATGACTTTGGGGGATTGCTATTCTAGCTGAACTAAAAGCCTATATAAAAGAAATTTTATGTACTTGGCTTTAATCCTTTTCCCAAGTAAGCAAAACAAAGTTTTGCGCATGAAATATATTCACGTCTGAGCTACTTGTATATAGAGGTTAATGACTTCATATCACTTGCCTTATTTTGTATCCTATAATGCAAAACACACCGCATTTCAGCAGGAGTATATAATGCAATACCACTACACAATAGGCCACTACCCTTTATATATATATATATATGAGATACAGTGGTATTTCGCTAATCCGAACTAATAAAAACCATGCTCGTTCGGATTAGCAAATTTTCCCCCAAAGAGACAACAATAGCTAATGTCTAAGACAAAAAATAATGAGATTCTACTGGTACATCAACTAATTCTGTAAATAAATGAAGTATCTGATAGGAAAAAAAGCTACTATACTGTAATGTAAAACTTAAAAAATAATTCAGTACACAAGTTTATTTTAGTAAAAAATTTAGTTTGTATGTACTTGTATTGTTGAGGATTCTGATTTAATAAAATTGCATAGTTCAGTACACAACTTAATTGAGGTAAAAAATATCACTTCCTTATACACAACACAAAAAAAGTTTCACAAAATAACACAAAAAAAGTTTTTTTTATTTCTTTGTAAAAAAGTCACTGATTTTCTTTAGCTTCTTGGAAGCTAAACTTTTCAAATGCGTCTTCTCGGAGCTGCCATAGCAATAAAATTTTGTGGAATGGCGTATCATTTTGCTTAGCCCATTCTATACGCATATTAAAACTGTCAACTGCCTCTTGATGTTTTACTTTTTTTTCCTTCAAGTTCTTTATCGTCATCATCTTCTAATTCATTCTGTAGCGTCATATTTATAATTTCAGCATCTGATTTGATTTCAAATTCACTTTTGGGTTCTACCTGTAATCCATTCCGTAATATATGTTTGTGAAATTTCAACATCTGGATTTATATTTTTAACCAAATTATGCATTTTAAATTTCCTCTTTTTGTGTATCGCCATAGTTATACTGTATTGTAATAATAAGAAATAAATAATAATAGTTAAAATAATACTTATTAAATAAAAATAATATCACACAAAATAATATGTAATAAATAAAACTTTTTTTTCAAAGCACAGTTTGGATTACTGGAGGGCTCGGACTAAGGAGGTTCGGATTAGCGAGATACCACTGTATATATGACTTCTGCATTACTTCAATCTTGGTATCTTGATATAGAGACCTCAATAAAGATCGAAATTGGTCTGGGTAGTGGCCCTTCCCATTATGCATTGCATTATACACTCCTGAAAGGGAGTGTGCTTTACATTATGGGATACATACTAAGGCAAGTGATATGAGGTCATTAGCCTCTATATACAAGTAGCTCAGACATGAATATATTGCATATGCAAAACTTTGTTTTACTTGGGAAAAGGATTAAAACCAAGTATATAAAATTTCTTGGTATCTTTAACATATATATATATATATATATATATATATATATATATATATATATATATATATATATATACACATACTATATGTATATATATGTGTGTGTGTAGAAAGTATATATATATATGTGTGTGTGTGTGTGTGTGTGTGTGTGTGTGTGTGTCCGGTTAATTCACCAGCCATTTATTTGAGACAAATCTTAAAAGTACAAAACTGAGAAAATTGCAGGAGTTTTCTTTGCTTATTTGGGACAGCAAGCCTGTCGGTTTGGGACAGGTGACTGTGACACTCAAGATTATTCCTCTGAGGTAATAGCTTATAAATGGTAATTGAAGGATTACTGGCACAAGGAAAGCAATGGTCATACTGTGCCAAACTACAGGTTGTAAATGACTCATCAGCCTTGTTCCCTATGTGATTTAGGTGTATGACTGACTCATCACTCCTCTCACCAACTAATGTTATACAAAGTATTACCTTCTGAGGGGGCATCAGTCATGTGCACTTTTTTAGCCAAAAACATTGCCTTACTAGACCAAATCAAAAGGTCATTCACTCAATACCAGTCATTTTTCTGGTGAAGAAAACAGGGAACATTCCAAAAATGGAAGCATCAAGATAAGGATCCTGACCTTGAGGATTTATAACAGGATGAGGAGCATGCATCAGTGGTCCAATATTAAAAAAAAAAAAAAAAATCAGAGGAGCTAGCTAAGAAGCTGGGTCCTGATGATTTTAAAGCAAGAGATGGTTGGTTGGTTGTCTTGATGGAAATGTAACCATGATATTAAAAGATAGTGCTGATGTTGTAGGTGCAGAAGAATATAAATCCAAGAAAGTACCCTAATTACTTCAGAAATTTTGCACAAATAATATCTACAAAACTGAGGAAACAGGCCTGTTTTATCATGCCATGTCAGATGGCTGTCTCTCTACTATTATCATTTAAAACTGACAAGTTCTACAAAAGCAATGGATTGCATAACTTATGTTGTTCAAACATGTCAGGAACTGATAATAAGAAGCTGTTGGTTACTGGGAAAAGTGATAAGCCTCAATGCTTTAAGGGGCTAAGAATGGATAGTTTACAGTCGAGTACTGTGCTAAAAAGAATGCATGGATAATTTCTCATATTTTAAAGAAATGGTAATGAGATTGGATGTGCAGTTAAAATGGAAATCAAGAAAAGTTCTTATGATTCTTGACATTGTGCAGCACACCCCTCACTGTTCAGAGTATTGGTGCAGGCAATGGATATGGGAATAATAAAAAAATCTGAAGATGCTGTAGCATACAAAGTTGGTGAACCACATCCTAGATGCAAATGAAGAAAATATACTAATTGTTGGATGTTTTTCCACTTGGTTATACTATAAATTAAAGATACTAAGAAATTATATAGTTGGTTTAATCTTTTTCCAAGTGTAAGCAAACAAAGTTTGCACCTGAAATATAATCAGGACTAGGGCAACTCATATATAGAAGCTAATGACTTCATATCACTTGCCTTAGTAACCCATAATGTAAAGCACATATCCTTACGCATACGCGTAAGGATATGTGCTTTGCATTACGGGAAGAGTCACTACCCACCAGTATCAACCTTTATTGAGGTCTCATCAGTGGGAGCCAGACCCAGAGGTGACTGTTTGTTTGATTACACTTGGAAAAGGATTAAATCAAGTATAATTTCTGGGTATCTGGGTATCTTTAATTTAAAGAAAATATACTAATATTTTCCACAGCCAAGGAAGTGAGTTCAAATGTTAACCTTCTCCAGGCATTACAGTTTATTGCCGACAGTTGATAAGAAATAGGCAGGAAGACAATTCAGAACTGTTTTTCTCATTACAGTTTAAAACATTCAGGCTTAGAATGCATGAAACAACCAAAAGTGAGGATGAAACTATTTCTGAAGTGCCAAAAGTTAGGAACCATGAAGAATCTGAAGGTATAGACAATAATGTTGAATATTACAATGAAAATGAAGATTGCAAAGAAATTGTAGAAAGCATTCCATCAAATCATTAAGACAAGGAATTAGAAGGCAAAGACAGCGATGAAGATGACACATCTGAATTTGGATGAGTAACTATACGGGATGACAAGAAATATATTGATATTACAGTACTTCATGCAGGAAGGCAATCCACTATCAGTACTAGATGCCTACACTGATTTTCTGCACTCACAGTCAATCAAAAGAACACAGCAGGATACACTAGACAAATTCTTCTGGCAATAAGTATTAGGAACTAAAAGTTGAAAAGTAAGTATGTGCATATTTGTTATATATATATATATATATATATATATATATATTACATATTATATAAATTCAATGTTTAAATATCAAATATTTCCTAGTGTGTTGTGTATTTTGTTTTAATAGGATTACAATGAAGGACAACAGATCACTGTCTCTGCTGATATTGACAATAAGAGAAATTTAAATATGTACATATTTCAACCATTATAATTAATTTAAATAAATCATTTGTTGCTCGGTGAAATGTTAGTTTTCTTTTTATATCTCTTTAACTATTAACATGAAAAGACAAGTGATTTATTTGGGGCAGACAATTAACTGGGCCAAAATGTTCTGGTCCCAAAGTGTTCAAATTAACCAGCATCTACTGAGTAGATGCTATAGTTATTATTAAGAACTGCTTCTTTTTCATATACGTGGACTTGATTAATATATTACCTATTCTGTTCTGTTTGTCTCCTATTTACCAAACTGCAACTTATATTCTCTCTCAGTTTAATCTCATGGCTAGTCTCCTGTCATAGCCCTCATAATATATTAAGCTTCTCACTGCTGACTTTAAATGCTTAATTATCACTTAAAATTCAGAGAAAAAAGCAGGACAGCTAAGTTATCTGCAGAAGAAGATTAATAAAAGTCATTAAAACACTTTGGTAAAATGCAGAAGATAAAATATCAGGAAGACAATAACAAAATGTTCAGGAGGCTATGGAAAAAGCTTAGAAATGGAGGAAAGAGTATTGTATAAGAAATAGAAGATGATAAAAGTAACATGAAAATTGAAATTAATCTAGATGTCTACAGTAAAATGACAACATGGTGGTAGAAACCTAGAAACCATTCAATGTTTTCAATAAATGCAGTCAAGAGTATATATCAACATGTCAGTAAAAAAAGCCACAAAAATCTGTAATGTGGAAAAGCAACTGGAGTAGATAATATTCACTCAGAAATGCTATGCTTAAATATGGATATAAAAAAGTTTTACAGTAGCTGCACTGCATAATTCAGATGGCCTGATCAGAAGGTCGAATTCCAGATGATTGGAATAGAGCATTCATAGTTTTCATTTATAAAAAATGGAATAAAGCTGAATGTGAGAATTGTAAAGCAATTTCCCTACTGTGTTCCTGGTAAGATTTATGCAAGCATGCTCGAAAAAACGATAAGAAAAATTGTGGAAGAGAAACTCTGAGAAGAATAAACTAGGTTCAAGACAAATAGAGGTTGTCAGGACCAGATTTTCACTTTAAGACAAAGAGTTGAGAAATAATGAGAATAAAACAAGTATCTGTATTTAAGTTTCATAGATCTGGAAAAGGCTTATGAAAAAGTACAAAGAGAAAAGCCACACAAAAATATGAACAGCTATATGGTGTAATGGGACATTATATAGAGCAATACATAGCCTATATTTGAGTTGTAATCATGGGTTAGAATTAAAGGAAGTATAGGAAGATGGTTTAATATAAATCAGTTATAAGACAAGAGTGGACATTATCTCCACCATTATTCATCATCTATATGTATCACATTATGAAGGAAAATAGCATTAAACCTGATATCAAAATTGGATATGTTAATCTCAGCTCTTTACTTTCTGAGGATGATTATACTCCTAAATAAATCCAGTATAAGTCTGCAGAATTTCTGGATTAAATCAAATAATTGCTGTAATACGTTTGGTATGAAAATCATCAATAAAAAAGTCGAAGACTAGGGAACCCTGAAATAACTGCATCCTGAATGAGGAATCTACAGAACAAGTAAAATATTTCAGCTATTTAGGCACAATTTTTATTGAAGAGGCAAGTGAAATCTGGAAATAGACAATAGAATAAACAAGGCTGGTATGGTGAAAAGTCAGTTAAATATATTTATATGTAATAAGAATGAAATCAGTCAAAACACTAAACTAACTTATACAAGAGAGTGTTCCAACCAATTTTAATATGCAGATCTGAGAGCTAGGTTAGAAATAAAATGCTTCATGAAAGACTGAATACCATGGATATGAGAATTTTGAAAGATTAAAGGAGTGAACAGATGCCATGAATGACAGAATGGTATTAAAATATTATGATATTAGGAAGGAACTTGACACAATTATCATAATTTCAGGTGGTATGGTGTCTTTAAACAGAATGGGAGAGAAAAGGATAGCACAACAAGTGTATTTTTGCCAGGATGGCATAAAAAAAAAAAAACTCGGCTTGTTCCTCTACCAGGTTCTCTTCCACAATTTTTCGCAGCCTCTTTTTTGCAAGTATGCTTGCATAAATCTCACTGAAACACTTAGTAGAGAAATTCCTCTGTAATTCTCACATTCAGTTTTGTTCCATTTTTTATAAATGGAAGCTATGAAAATTCTACTCCAATCATCTGGAATTCAACCTTCTGACCAAGTCCTCTGAATTATGCAGTGTGGTCACTGCTAAACTTTTATACCTCCATATTTGAGCATTTCTGATCAAATATGAAGCCGCGTTCAAGGCTTAGGCAGAGGGTCCTGTTTGAGAAATATATTAAAGTCTCCATCAAAAGTCAGTGACATTGTGAATGAGCAACACAGAAGGTATAAAGATTATACTTAGAAGAAAATTTTACATAGGCACATAGAATATTCGGGGTCTACAGAGGAGTACTCTTGAGATTGTCTGTAAAGAGATGGATAGGTATAAAATTGACATCCTGGGAATTACAGAAATCAGATGGAATGGAGAAGGTCACTTCAAAAGACAGGATGGTAAGCTAGTTATTTACTCAGGTGGTAACTCAAAACATCATGGGGTAGCTGTGATGCTGAAGACAGCTCAGGCAAGAAGCCTTCTTGGTTATAACCCCATTTATGATAGGATACTTTCTACTAGACTCAAGGCTCAGCCTACCAATGTATCAATCGTCATAGGCTATGCACACCACACAGATGGGCCTGAGAAAGAGGAGGAATTCTATGAAAACTTACAAACTGTTTTGGACTGTCTACCAAGGAGAGACATACTTTACATCTTAGGGGACTTAAATGTAAAAGTGGGAAAGAGTATGAGAGTCATGCCAGAGTGTGGCATGTTTGATCTGGGTGAACATAACATCCATGATGAAAAACTGTTGGAATTTGCCTGTGCTAACAGATTAGTTATTACCAATACCTGCTTCCAGAAACATCCACGACGGATCTATACTTGATATCTAACATTGATAGGTCAAGGAACCCAATTGATTACATCCTGGCTCTCCAGCGGTGAAAGATAAGCATCTCTGACGTGCATACTTGTCCTGGAGCAGATTGTGGTACAGACCATCAGCTCATAAGAGCCAAAGTAAGACTAAGACTCCAAAAACATGTCAGGCACATATCACTAGATTGGATGTTAGAATAATTCCTAGCGGATTCACAGAAGAAACATCAACTCGGTTGGATGATTTTTTGGAGACCAATGAGGAGAACTCACCAGAAATGCTTTGGGAAGGAGTCAAGGTGATAATACGGGATACAGCAAAGAAGAATCTATGCCTAAGAAGAAGCAGACCAAGAGACCCCATGGATATCATATTCAACTTGGGAACTAATCAAAAGAAGGTGGATGGAAAAACAAAGAGACACAGGGACTGAAGAATATAAAAGATTATGTAGAGAAGTCAGAAGAACCATCAAGCAGGACAAGGAAAAGTTCTATACTAATAAATGTGAAGAGATAGAGTTCCAGATGAGGAGGCACAATTATAAAATGATATTTTATTTAGTTCATGACTTAAAGCACAAGTTGAAACCCAAATTGAATGTCATCAAAGACAGGAATGGAGCATTACTAACAGAAGAGTTGGAAATCAAAAACAGATGGAAAGAATACTGTGAGGAACTACAGCAGAGTGGATAAAGAAATGTGGAGTCCTCTCACCAGGAAAATTTTGATTTGGAACCTCCTCCACTTAGGCATGAAGTTGAAAGAGCAGTTAAGCAGATTAACAATAATAAGGCCCCAGGTGCAGATGAAATCCCAGCAGAATTAATTAAGGCCACAGGGGATGGAGGAATAACAGTTCATAGATTGATTACAAGGATATGGGGAGACAGGATCATGGCCTAGAGACCGGAAGAAGTCTGTTTTCATACCACTATATAAGAAAGGTCATATGAAAGCGTACAAGAACTATAGAACTATTAGTTTAATATCTCATGCAAGCAAAGTTTTATTGAAGATCGTGCTAAATAGGATTGAAGACAAAGTTGAGACAGAGATGCCCAAGGAACAAGCAGGTTTTAAGAAAAGTGAGAGCACCAGAGATCAGATCCTTTGCCTTAAACAGATCATAAAAAAATATAAAGGATTCAGACTCTCTCTGGTAATGTGTTTCTTAGACTACTCTAAAGCTTTTGACTGTGTTGAGCATGTGAAACTATGGGACGTAATGAAAAGAATGGGTTTTCCTCAACACACTATCAGGTTGATAGCCAACTTGTACAGGGAGCAAGAACAGGTGTTGGATTGACTGACTGACTTCAAGTTGGAAAAGGAGTTAGGCAAGGATGTTTACTTTCTCCTCACTTGTTTAGTACATAAATGGAGGACATCATGCATGAAGCATTGGATGAGCTCAAGACATGAATTAGGATAGGAGGCAGATTGATCAGTAATCTGAGGTATGCTGATGAGTACTCCTTTGTAATGACATGGAAGAACTAGGACTAATTCTTGACAAAGTTAACAAGATCAGTAATAACAGAGAACTTCAACTCAATCCTAGCAAGACAAAGATTATGGTTCTCAAAGGAAATATAAATAGGGAAGCTCTTGAGAAACAAGTGTACCTTAATGGAGAAAGAATTAGGAAGTCAGCAAGTTTAAGTACCTGGGATCCATTATTTATGTGAAGAATTGCTATTCAGTCAGAGACCTGTCTAAAATAGGGAAGGATGATCTATCTCCATGGGAACAAAGTTGAGGATTTTAGATGCAGTTGTTTTTCCAACAGCGACTTATGGATATGAGACTTGGAACCTGAAGAAGTCAGATAAGATATCTGCTTTCGAGATGTGGTGTTACAGAAAGCTGTTGATGATATCATATACTGAAAAACGTACAAATAAATAGGTTTAGAAAGGATCAGTTGAACTTTAAGGCTCCTTAAGGATACTGACAGAAGAAAGTTAAAATATTTTGGACACATTGAAAGGATGGAAGGGGGACTTCTCAGAACAGTAATAGAAGGTAAAGTTCCTGGAAAAAGAGGAAGTGGGGGATAGACTATCAATGAGATGGATGGATGGATGGATGGATGGATGGTGTGTGTGTGTGTGTGTGTGTGTGTGTGTGTGTGTGTGTGTGTGTGTGTGTGTGTGTGTGTGTGTGGAGTGACTGATCTTCAGAGAATTGAGGCCTCCAGTAAAACAAACAACAGAACTACATGGTGAGGCCTGGTGTGGCACATCACCGAGCATCGAAGTGACCATACGGCATCTGTAGAAGCCCAGAGAACATATAGATAGATAGATCAAATATGATCTACTCCAGCTACCTTTCCACATTTCAAATTTCTGATGGCTTTTTTTTTTATACCTCAAACATTGATATATATACTCTTGTTTGCATTCCTCTTAAAATTTTTCCACTTCTGTTTTGTCAGTGTTTATTTCATTTAACAGTCTTCCAAAGTAATTATTCCAGACATCTAGGATATCCTTATCTTCAGTTTCCATGTCACCTTTATCATCTTTGATTCCTTTTACAGTACTCTTTCCTCCATTTCTAAGCTTTTTTAATAATCTTCAATAAAGGTCGAAACTGGTCAGGTAGTGGCCCTTCCCTTAATGCATAGCATTATACAAATGTACCTCTCAAGGAGAATTTAAAATTACTTGCTGACATCTTTCCAGAAGACATTATAAAGCTATTTGATTTCATAATACACTCTGGATATTTCTTATGTCAAAACAAATTTTACAGCCAAGTAGAAGGAACAGCCATGGGAAGTCCTCTCTCTCCTGCTTTAGCCAACTTTTATTTAGAAGATCTAGAAAAAGTCCTCTTCTCATCTATTTTCCCTCAACCATCCTTTTGGGTAAGATATATAGATGACATCTTTACTGTATGGCTGCACAACAGACTCCTTACCTTCTTTTTTTAAACAGTATCAATTCCTTACATCGTATAAAGTTTACTATGGAAATGAAAGAAAACTAGTTATCTTTTTTTAGACATTCTCCTCATCCGGTCACCTTTAAATACTCTTACAACTACAGTTTACAGGAAACCAATGTTCACAGGTAGTTATATTCTTAAAGAATCAGCCCATCATCCTCGTCAAAAAACAGGAATCATAAAATGTCTTATCAGAAGAGCCAAAATTAATTGTTCTACTTCTAATTTTCTACAGAAAGAACTTTCTACTATCCAACAACACATGAAACTCAATGGCTTTTCCGAAAAGAGTACTCAACATCTTCTCGATTCTTATAATCCACCACAAAACAACGAAGATTCAACACGTCGAGTTCCAATTCCTTACATCTCCGGGATTTCAGAACCTATCGCAAGAATTCTGAAGATAACTTGTTAATACGTATTCACCTATTAACAAATTATCTTCCAATTTTCCTTCTGCTAAAGAAAAACGCTCAACTATATCTGTTCCTGGAGTTTATCAAATTCCCTGCAACTGTGATCTCTCCTATTTTGGACAAACTGGATGTTCTCTTGAAAAAAGAATCCGAGAACATCAATCCTCCATTCATCACAACAAACCTGAAAAATCTGGATTGGCTCAGCACGGGATTGAAACTAACCACAACATCCTTTGGTCAAAAACTCGCCTCTTACATAGATCCCTTTATAAATTTGAACATTTATTCAAAGAAAGTGTAGAGGCCTTACTCCATCGTCCTAACCTGAATCGGAATGATTGCATATCTATATCAAAAATCTGGGAAAGTCTAATCAGGATAACTCATTAATTCACATTAATTTTATGTTATTTAATATCATTAATTATTATCTTTATTTCAATCATGTCTCTGCTTAAAAATATTCCCTTTAATGCTTAGTGATATAACATCACACAGCTTGTTCTATTTTTAAATGATCTATTGTTAGTATTTCACCTTGTATTTTTTTAAAACTGTTCTTGTAGTGCCACTGAAGATGGTCTGCTATTTCCAGACTGAAATATTTGGTTAATTAAATATCTTTCTTGTGTTTACGTGCATATATTATTCAGTCTTTATGTCACAGGTATCCTTAAAGCATCAAACTGCATACAACTCTGTCGTACAATTACTGCAATCAAGGGCGATCTGATTGGATATGATAGTCAGGAAATACAGCAGCACAACTGACAGAGGTCTCAGATCTTGAACTGCCAGTATATATGGGTAGGAAATCAGAGTGCTCTGCTCTGTGCACATTAAATAACTGCAGGTAGACATATGATAGAGTAAGGGAAATGCGCTAAAAGCACTAGAAATGATCCGTAATACCTGGTGACAGATGAGATCCAAACATCACATGCTACTCTCCCTTGCAGAACCATAGTGTAGCTTTGAATGAACAAGTGCCTGATAATGGTGAAGCAAAGAAGATCAATCTGAATCCCATTCAGTGCAAAGGATACTGAATACTCTCTTGAACTTTTCTCTTAGATGATGAATGGTCACTAAAAACACAGGCTTCTTTCTGTCAAAGATGAGTCATAATGACTTGGCTTCTATTGCTATTGGAATAATATTTTGCCCAATTCTTAACTCTGGATTTGTGTGAAGAGTGCATTTATGAAAAAACTGAACACAGACACTTTTTTCCTGCTGAAAACATGAACATTGCTAAAAGCCCATGAAGAGACATGATAGATTGCTTGTTGAAGTTGTCTTTAAATTACCCTCATGTTATAAGAATGACAGTAAATTATGAAGTCATCAACAATATAGAGCATCGCCTATATGACACCTTTATAGTAAACAGTAAGGCAGCCTTGGGGAACACCCTCTCTTTGGTAAAATGACTGGGATAACGTGCCTCCCACTTGTACTTGGGAGATTTTGCTAGAGAGAACCTTTTTGATAAAAATAGAAAGATGCCACCTGAGATCTAGATTATAGAAGTCTTTTAATATGACATATCTCCAGGTTGTGCCATAAGTTTTCACCCTATCAGACTCTTCCAACACTTTTTAGACAGACCTTCAAGTTCATATATTTTAATATGTTGAGAAAAAAGTGCAATTTAAAACATGTTGAAAGTCTGATGGTTGTGAGCCACTGGGGAAAATTTGGTAACAACGATAAAGTTTTATATCTGGGTACAACTGTCAATATGCTGACTATCTTCAGTCGGTTCAAGGATTACATGCTTAGTTTTTCAATAAAATGCTTAACTGTCTCCTTGTTAAGCATTTTCTGTAAAATGCTTAACAAGGAGATATCTACACATTACATTGTACCAGAACAAAAATGCTGCATTATACATATAGCAATGATAAGAAGAAAACCATAGGCTTGAATATTTAGAGGAAATCTTAATTAAAAATGGTTATACAGTAATCCTTCAATTACCTTACCATATATTCAATTTACTTGTTAGATAACTGAAGAGGTAGTTAGTGAAGGAGTAGAGTACATGGTCTGTACTAGAAGCCAGTAAACAGAATTCAAGAAATTCAAGGGTCAGTTAACTGAGAGTGTGGTTATTTGAAGGATAGATAATTGAGAAATCTCATTAAATTAAAAGTATCATTAACATCTTACAACAAATCCAGAGAGTAGTCTGATAGTCATCATTCAAATTCCTGCCATGTACTCTCAAGGGGTGTACAGGATATGATAGTACTATATGAAAAAAATTACATCATTACTAACTTCCTATCTACAATTTTCCTCCAAATCAGTCTGTTACTTGTCAGGACTCCAACAGTATCAGAGCTTATATTTCTATCGTCTAAGGGCACTTTGTACCGTATCAATCCACCTATATCTTGGTCTTCCTCTGGGTTGTTTTGCTGCCAACCTGGCAGAGAACACCTGTTTTGCTAATCTATTTTTGCCCATTCTGTTTAAATGACCATACCACCTGAGATTAGCTCTGCTAACGCATTACTGGATGATGACAATGTCAAGTTCTTTCCTAATATCCTTATTTTTAATATGATATTGCCATTGATGCCATCTGTTCACGCCTATAATCTTTCTCAGCACTCTCATATCTGTGGTCTCTAGTCTTTGGTCAAGTGTTTTACTTCTGACCCAGCTCTCAGATCCATAAGTTAAAACTGGTTTGAACACTGTCTTGTATACAGCTAACTTAGTGTTCCAACTAATTTCTCTCTTATTCCATCTAAATTTATTCAATTGACTTCCCACCATACCAACATTGCTGATTCTGTTGTCTATTTCTATATTTAATTTACCATCTTCACTAAAAATCATGCCTAAGTGCTGCTGAAGTATTTTACTTGTTCCACAGGTTCTCCATTCACAACACAGTTGACATTTTCAATGATTCTGCCTATTTTCATTGTCTTTGTCTTTTTTATTGCTGACCTTCATACCATATCTATTACAACAGCTATTCAATTTAGTCAGAGAATCTTGCAGACTTGTAGCAGATTTATTTAGAAGTATAACATCATCTGCATAAAGCAAAGAGCTGACATTAACATCTCCAATTTTGATATCACGTTTAATACCACTTTCCTTCATAATGTGATCCATATAGATAATGAATAACAGAGGGGATAATGTACATCCTTGTCTCACACCAGATTTAATATTAAACCATCTTCCTGTACTTCCTTCAATTCTAACTGCTGACTTACAACTCAAATAAAGACTAAGTATTGCTTGATATAATGCCCCACTGACACCATATAACTGTAGCGTATTGAATAGCTTCTCTCTTGGCACCTTGTCACATGCCTTTTCCAAATCGACAAAACTTAAATACAGATCTTTGTTATATTCCCATGCTTTCTCAACTATTTGTCGTAAAGTGAAGATCTGATCCTGACAGCCTCTATTTGGCCTGAATCCAGCTTGTTCTTCACCAAGCTTTTCTTCCACAATTCTTCTCAACCGTTTCTCAAGTATACTTGCATAAATCTTGCCAGGAACACTCAGTAGGGAAATACCTCTTATTTCCCTTTTTATATATGGGTACTATGAGAGCTCTACTCCAATCATCGGGAATACGCCACTCTGTCCAGGCTTTCTGAACTATGCAGTGCAGCCACTGTAAGACTTTTATACCACCATACTTCAGCATTTCTGGTTGAATATCATCTACTCCAGCTGCCTTTCCACATTTCAAGCCTTTGATGGCTTTTTCTACTTCTAGTATGGATATGTATTCCTGACTGCATGCCTGGTCAGTGTTTTTTACCACTGTGCTATCATCACTACTTGTTTCATTTAACAGTTTTTCAAAGTAATTACTCCATACTTCAAGCATAACATTTTCTCCCGTTTTCATCTCACCTTTATCATCTCCAACTCCTTTTAGAGCACTCTTTCCTCCATTCCTAAGCCTCTTCAACAACCTCCAGAATATTTTGCCACCTTCTTCAGATTTATTTTCTATATTCTTGCCAAAGTCTTCCCATGACTTTTGTTTAGCTAGTTTTACACAGTGTTTAGCTTTCTTGCATTTGTCTCTGTATTCTCTAAGAGCACAAGCTTGACTTATTTTACAGGAACTTTTGATATGCTTTCTTCTTTTCCTTCACCACCTCTTTAACTTCCTGTGTCCACCAGGGAGTTCTGATTTTTTTTTATCCTTGCAGACAACCTCACCACATGCCTCTCTGGCAGAATCAATGAATGTTTTCTTCAAGGTTTGCCACTGAATCTCAAGGTTTGATTCCTGTTTTCAAACTCTTTCATTTTTTCTTCAATAATCTTTGTGTATTTTAGTCTACAGTTCACATCTGAGAGCTGCTCAACTTTTATTCGCTTTAAAACTATCTTACGTTTTATTCTTTTCAATATGAAATTCAATTTTATCCTGCTCCAGACTAAATAGTGATCACTTCCAATTTCAAATCCTCTGTACACTCTGGTGTCCTGCACCAGGGAGAAAACATCACTATCAACAATAACATAGTCAATGAGACTTTTCTTATTCCTTGCCTCTTCTCTCCATGTGAATTTGTGCACATTTTTATGTTGGAACATGGTGTTAGTAATAACCAGTCCATGTCCTGAGCAGAAATTCAACAGATATTTGCCATTATTATTAGCTTTGCTCTTTTCACCAAATTTTCCCAAAATATTGTATAGTTTAAAAAAAAAAAAAATTCAACTGCAAAGGTGATGCTATTTTACTTTATATAAAAAATAAATAAATAAACATGATTAACAAACACAAAACAAAGTAATATAAAAGCTACCTCATTTCTATAATCCAACAGATATTTGCCATTATTATTATTAGCTTTGCTCTTTTAACCAAATTTTCCCAAAATATTGTATAGTTTAAAAAAAAAAAAATTCAACTGCAAAGGTAATGCCACTTCACTTTATATAAAAGTTAAATAAATAAATATGACTAACAAACACAAAACAAAGTAATATAAAAGCTACCTCATTTCTATAAGAAGCATTCACCATTCTATGATTATTCAAACTACCTCATCTATCATTAAAGAAGCTAGGAGGTTATAAGATATATTGTGGTTGTAGGTGAACATAATACAGATGTACAAAAAAGAAAGAGGATCATAAATCTGGTTTAGTCTTCTAAAACTAAGGAGAAATAATAGCATTATTTAGCAGCAAATAATGCTATTATTTGCTGCTAAATATTAAAGACCTTATCTCTCATATGACAGTTAGATTCAGAAGTTCAAGAAGCAATGGAAATTATTCATTCACTTGCACAGAATACAAGCAAAAGTTGGTCGATTGGTAGAGCCTCTGCTACTAATGGCTCAACAAAAAGTTAGGCAAGTTTGAGCATGGTTAGTAGTTGGAAGGGGTCAATCATTTGATGCTGTTGGCATACTCACCCTCAATGTCTTTGGACTCCTTGGAGGTGTCATATAATAATAATAATAAGAAGAATTGAAGATTAACACATTCAACCACTGGGAGTCTGCTCTTATAAAACAGTTTCATTTAGCAGAGATGGGATATGAAAGACAATATGTCAGCCAGATGAACAATGATACTTATTTGGTGCATCGCACGCTGGTTTTCATAAATTAAGGTACAAAGGGATAAATTGTGATAACATGTGGGGGGGAAGAAAGAGGGGAAAAAACATATGAAAGTCAGGGTACATTATGTAAAAAGAAATGCTGAGTCTGGTTATCATATATAAATGAATGGCGCTGTCAGCAGTATATGCAAATGAGCCATGGCATTAAAGTGGGCATTTTGGAGTGGTTTTCCATTTCATGTCTGGAGTGAGAACAAGATATTTTGTGATAGCAAGATTCTAAATTCTTGGAAATATGGCTGCGAGACATCGTTTAACTGACGAATTCCAGTGGAGAGCCATTGTAAGACAAGGGACCATCCAAAATCAGGTGAAAGTAGCCAGATGGTTGCATGTGAGTTGTTCCGTGGTTCACAGACTGTAACCAATTTCAACAGTAACAAACAGTATCCTTTGCTTGCTGAAACAGAGTGCTACTCTGAATCAGCTATTATCTGACCTCATGTTAGCTACAGGAACATGTGGTATCTGCATCCACCATCACAGAAAGCTTCATACAAAGGTGGTCTGTATGCTAGGCAACTCAGTACTCTGCATGCCTCTATTCTCACTCCATAGGTGTGAATGTCTGAAATGGACCATGCTCCAAGTCAACTGGACTGCAGACAATGGATTGATACTGTTTTCAGATGAGTCGAAATTTTGCTCTACAAAGCAATGCCACATACACTCTAATCTGGAGAGTACCAAGGACATCCCTCTAATATCCATGAAAGGGACATACTTATGGTGGAAGTAGTGTAATGGTTTGGGGAGGCATCTCATTGGATGGACACACCAATCTGTATGTGCTTCACAGCAGAATCATGAATGCTGCAATGTATGGAGATGAGTTCCTGGACCACTATATTCATATGAATCCTGGACCATCTGAATGCAAATGCAATAGGGGAGACATTTATTATACAAGATGATAATGTTTGTCCTCATTGAATGAAGCTCATGGACCAATATCTTCAACAAGAGACTACTGTGTGTATGGACTGACCAGTCAGGTCTCCTGACCTTTATATTGAGCATGACTGAAATGCTCAAGATAGGCAGGTTGCTGTTCTCAACCCCCCCCCCCCCCACAAAAAAAAACCTCTGGGACCTTAGGAAAGCTTTGCAGGAGCAATGGTTATTACCAATTAAATCCTTCGACACCATTATAAACAGTATGAAACATTGTTGCCAATGTTATATTGCTGTGAGTGGTGACCACATTCCTCATTGAGGCACTTTGACAATCTTATTTTGACCTCTTGTGTTTGATCACTGTCTTCATGTACCCATTTGTTAATGAATTAAACTATTTACAATTTTTGTGGGTGTTTATTTTATATCATCTCATATCATACTGCTTTCTGAATTACATAAAAATTCATGTTACAGTTTTTGAGTTATCATGATTTTTCTCTTCGTTCCTTATTTTATAGAAATCAATATGAAGTCTAACTGCACTGTACATATGAAGTCAAAATGTGCTTTACTGGAAGCAATCTATATAATGGATTTTTACCTTTTGAATGGTCACCAAATCCCAAGAGAAAAATCAAATTTTTTCTTGGGCTGACTTACATGTCATTATCTGGCACAAACAAATCACATATATAGCCTCTTTCTTCCTTTGCAAAAACTAAACATCTTTTTCTTCTCAAAACTCTACTTCTCTACGTGTTAATAGGTTTCACGGTATAATAAGAGCACGGATGGTTAAGAAAATAACTATTTATTAACTTAAAAGCTAATATTGTAATATAAAGTGATTGCAGCTAGTAAAAGCTGCAATCACTTTTATTAGCCCCACTGTTACACCGGATTGTGGTTATCTTGCCTTTGTAACAAACTTTGTGTTGTGTGCTCTGAAGATGCTGGATATAATACCAGCGAAATATTAGCTTTTAAGTTAATAAATAGTTATTTTCTTAACCATCTGTGTTCTTATTATACCGTGAAACCTATTACAACATGTCTGACGAACACATAAGCCTATCCACGCGTCTACTTCTCTACTTTCCGACCTTAGAAAACTATTCTCACATTTAGAATGGTGCACCAAATCCTCCCAAAAAATGCTTGAAGTCAGAAGATGGTTTTCAGAAGAAAACCACCCATGTTAAGTAATAACCTCCACACTCAGATTCACCCCAATTACCTTCATACAGACAGTGTACCTTTTATATAGGTATTTTCACGGATGCTATTCTTCTGAACTAGATATCTTCCTACTCTTTCCTAAATTTAAAGATGTAAATAAATGAGCAACTGCTAGTCAACATCCATTTGCTATTCAGCTTCCAATCTACAGAAACAACTTCTCATCCTGCTGTTTCATTCCATTAATCTCTGTTACTGGAACAAGGGCCATAATCCTAAGCTATTTAAGAAACTGATCATCAGATTCCATCTTTCTCTTTTAAAAAATAAGTAAAATAAATGTATATATATATATATATATATATATATATATATATAGTTATTTTTACAATAAACAATTAGCAGAAAAGTTGAATAAATTTATTATGGTTTATTATGTGGTGATCCACTCCTAAAGAGTGCTTTAGGAGTGGATCAGATTGACAAAAATGTTTGGAACTCACTTAATAGTCACTTCATTTTTGGTTAAGAAAAATGTATATTTACAAGAAGGACATTTATTACTATATTTAAGTTGAACATGTAACAATGACATTATTTACTCAAAAGAAGCCCTTTAATTCTGTAAAGAATTGGAATGAGAACTTTATAAAGTTTGAACAGCAATTACATACCTTACTTAGTCCATATAACACATGGGTACGTTCAGGATCAGGCAAAGTTGAAAAGCTCAGGACACTGTGGAATTCTCCTTTACCAAATACTGACAAGGCATAAACTTCATCAATAACTGCATGTAAATGGTGTCTAGGAAGATGCAAAATAGTTATTTTCATTGTATTACAATATTTGCATACATTTCAGAGAATAATCTGCATGCTCTTCAGAGAAAACTTTTAAAAATTAGAAATATAAAATATTTTTTTCATAATACAATACTTTATCCCACACTGAAATATCCATTAACAGGTTCAGCAACATATAACAGCATTCAGAAAGAAACATAATGATCATTACATTCCTGGTATGTGCCCTCATGGGAAGTAGAAAATACTATGATAGTAATAATATAAACTTTTCATGTAGTAATAATTTCACATAGCCATTTCTATATACTTAGTCCATTATTTGTCAGGACTGCACTACTGTAAAATCACATATTTCAGTCTTCTAAAGCAGTGCTTCCCAAACTTCTGGATGCCAGGGGCCCCCTTTGGAAAAATTAAAATATTTCACGTCCCCCCCCTCAAAAAAATCATAATAATATAGACATATATTATTAATATTTATTGTACTTATATTCAATACAAAGCATACACAGCGAATATTGCAAAAATCAAATGCAAATATTACATTTTTAGCATCTTATATACACATTTGCCATGGCACATTATCTCATATTTTTATATAGATAGATATATTGTTATTGTACATTTGCAGTACAAGAACATGAAACGTAAAACGATTAGTAATAAAGAAAGAATTAAAAACATAAAAGTTTAATAACAATTTAATGTGATGGATGTGTTTCAATACTGCTACACAAAAAGTCAATATCAGGTGAAATATTTGAAACTGCAATTCTTAGATTTCTGCTTTGAAATGAAACTTATATGAATAAGCATATATTTACTAATATTCATTAAATGCCGAAATACACAGGAAGCAAAATTTGTGAACCCCCACCAATGTATGATTTTTTTCCATTAAAATATAAAAAATAACAAAAAAGAAATAATAAATAAAAATTAAATATGCTTCTTTTAAGATAAAAAAATCACTTAGTCTTAAAACATTTTAAATTTGTTTTCATTATTTCATGTCCCCCCCCCCCTCAACAAAACATACGGCCCCCAGTTTAGGAAGCACTGTTCTAAAGCATTAATCCACCAAGAAAACATAGTCTTCCTCTGGGTCTTTTTATGACATACTTGTATCATTATTGTTATTATTACTATTTTCTCAGGCATCTCCAGGGAGTCAAAGTCTCATTGTAGAAGGCCCATGCTAACCATTATCGACACAGTAACTATCACACCTCTCCTTGAAGTCATTCACCAATGAAGCATTGACAACAGCCTCTGACAATCTATTCTGCCCATTCACCACTCTCCAAACAAAAAATCCAGTTCTCACACTCTGTACATAATTTCCAAGGATGACCTGAGTTTTCTTAACAGATATTAAATGCCTGTTTTGTCATATTTTCCTTTACATTCTGTTTTATTTAATTTGCATAAAGTAAAGAGCTGAGATCAGCATCTCCAATTTTGATATCAGGCCTAATACCACTTTCCTTCATAATGTGATCCATATATATGATGAATAATAGTGGAAGACAGTGAGCGCCCTTATCACACCTCATTTTACATTAAACTCTCCTCCAATACTTATGCTAAAAAAAAAAAAAAAAAAAAAAAAAAAAACCAGCACAATTATATAGCAACAAACAGGACATTATATCAATTTCAATGTCTTTCTCAAGGCAACTTGTCCTTCCACGCCTTTGGTAGATTTACAAAAGTAAAATATAGATCCTTGTTATATTCGCATGATATCGCAACTATTTGTTCTAAAGTGAAAATCTGATCCAGACAACCACTATTTGGACTGAACCCAGCTTAATCTTCTCCAAGTTTCCCTTCAACAATTTTTCTTAGGATTTTTTTTTTTTTTTTTGAAGTAGGCTTGCATAAATCTTATCAGGAACACAGCAGGAAAATTCTTCTAATTCTCACATTCATTTGTTTTATTTTCTTTTTAACAGCTATTGGGGGGAGGGGGGCTGGAAAGTTCTGATAAACACCTAGAACAAAAATGATATTACCCTCCCTGCAAACCAGCCATGATGTCTAGATAAATCTGGATACGATTCTGTAACACCTATTGAATAACATGGATAAAAAGTGCAATTTGGTCTCAATATTTCATCTACCTCGCCAGTAGGGAGGTTAAAGTTACTGATATAACCACAAGAAAGAACATACTAATATTAGAGTTATGAAGGTAATATATTCCTATTTCCTCATATATGTTCTTCCTTGTGATTATATCAGTTTTTTTAATATTATTTTTGTTCTAGGTGTTTATCAAAACTTTCCAGCCCCGCCCCTTGTATGTATTATGAGGGCTCTACTCCAATCTTCTGGAATTCAACCCTCTGACCATGCCATCTGAATTATGCAGTGCAGCCAATTTAAGGCTTTTATTTATTTTTATTATGAATAATTGCCCATCCATAGTACACTAGTACTGTGGATGGACAATTATATACTCCAACTACCATTCCAAATTTCAGGTTTATGGTTTTTGCTACTTCAAGTATTGATATGCATTCTTGACTGCATTCCATGTGAATATTTTCTATCACTGCTTTGTCACTACTTACTTCATTTAGCAATCTTTTAAATACAGTGGTACCTTGGATTGCGAGTAACTTGGTCTCGAGTTTTGCAGGATGAGCAAAAATTTTTAATAAATTTTAACTTGATAAACGAGCAAGATCTTGCAACATGAGTATTACCTATACGCTTTGTCTGCCGAGCGTCACGTGATCACAAGCCACTCGGGATTGTGGGTAATCGTCACGCACGCTCGGTCTCAGTTGGCATACCTCATTCGTATAGTCAACATTCGTGCTAGCGTTGTGACCACGTGTGTGTGCGTAAAGCATTTTTTTTTTATTTTGTGTCCAAATGTAGTGACCGTTCTTTAGTAACTGTACTACGACAATGGCCCCAATGAAGAAAAGGGTTGAAAAGGAAGGCAGTAAGAAGAAGGAGATGATTATGGTGGAAGCATGAACAAGGTATGCAAGTGGCTGCCATCGCAAGATTTTATAAGAAGTCTACGTCAATGATTTGCACAGTATTAAAGAAGAAAGAAGAACTAAGGGGGCTAGATGTAGCAAAAGGAGTCACGATAGTATCAAAGCAATGGCCACGTATTCTGGAAGATGTAGAAAAGTTGCTTTTGGTGTGGATAAATGAGAAGCAACTAACAGGTGATACTGTGACCGAGAATTTGATCTGTGAGAAGGCAAAGGTCTTGTACGCCGACCTCGTAAGTAAACTGCCAGGTACGTCTACAGAAAACGAAGAAGGCTTCACGGCGAGCAGGGAATGGTTTGATAAATTTAAGAGGAGAAGTGGCATCCATAATGTTGTGAGGCACGGAGAGGCTGCGGAGTTCGGACGTAAAGGTAGCCGAAGTGTTCACTGCCGAGTTCCAGAAGCTCATGGTTTCCGAGTGTTACCTGCCACAGCAAGTTTTTAACTGCGATGAAAGTGGGCTTTTTTTTGGAAAAAGATGCCAAAGAGGACCTACATTACAGCAGAAGAGAATGCAATGCTTGGTCACAAGCCCATGAAAGACCGTCTCACTCTCTTGCTGTGGGCTAATGCAAGCGGTGATTTCAAAGTCAAGCCCCTGCTCGTGTATCATTCTGAGAATCCACGAGTCTTAAAGAAATGCAAGGTGCAGAAGAGCCAGTTAAACATTATGTGGAGGTCCAACAGCAAGGCTTGGGTCACTCGTATCTTGTTCACTGAGTGGATTAACAAGGTCTTCGGTCCTGCAGTGAAGAAATACCTTTTAGAAAAAAAATTGCCAATCAAAGTCTTGCTGGTTATGGATAATGCTCCTGTTCGTCCTCCAAGCCTTGAGGACGATTTACTGGAAGAATTCGAGTTCATTAAGGTGAAGTTCCTTCCTCCCAACACTACTCCATTACTCCAGCCCATGGATCAGCAGGTCATTTCGAACTTTAAAAAGCTTTACACCAAGGCACTATTTCAGCGACGCTTCGAGGTGACTGAAGGAACTAACCTTACCCTCTGAGAGTTTTGGAAAAATCATTTCCACATCGTAAACTGCGTCAAGATCATCGATAAAGCCTGGGATGGGGTCACCAAGAGAACCCTTAATTCTGCTTGGAGAAAACTGTGGTCTGATTGTGTCGAGGGGTTTGCTCGTGAACAGGAGCTGCCAGTTGTCGATGAAATTGTGTCCTTGGGGGAAGACCATGGGACTGGAGGTGAATGACGATGACATTCAAGAGCTGGTGGAGGAACATGGCCAGGAGTTTACCACCGACGAACTGATGGATCTGCATTGCGAGCAACAGCAAGAGGTTATGGAGGAGATCTCGTCTGAGGAGGAGGAGAAAAAGACGGAGACATCGCTTTCTTCAAATGAGATTAGGGAGGTGTGTAAAATGTGGGAAACAGTGCAAAATTTTGTAGAAAAGCACCACCCGAGTAAGGCTGTGGCAGTGCGAGTGATGAATCTGTTTAACGACAATGCGATGTCATATTTCCGTGAAATCCTCAAAAGGAGGTAAAAGCAAGTGTCATTGGATAGGTTCCTTGTTAAAGTCGCACAAAAAGAAAGAGTCAACAGATAGCAGTGATTCCGTTAGTGATAATGAAAGTCGTCCTACCTAATACAATTACAGTACTGTAATATCTAATTGTAATGTAATTAATAAATTTGATTACTTTATGTATATTACATTTAAATAATAAAAATATAAAAAGGTATACATATATAACGTATACGAAGGTATATGCATTTTGTATTAATCACATTTATATGAATATTTTTGAGTTTTGGAACGAATCATCTGAGTTTCCATTATTTCTTCTGGGGGAATTCGCTTTGATATACGAGTGCTTTGGATCACAAGCACGTTTCCGGAACAAATTATGCTCGCTGACCAAGGTACCATTGTAATTACTTCAGACATTTAGAATATATAAAGTTCACATTGTCATTTACCATTTCTGATTCATTTTGCAGTACTCGTTCCTTCATTTCAAAGCTTTTTAAGTAGTCTCCAAAACATTTTGCCAACTTTCTATTATTTTTATTCTATAGTCTTACCAAAGTTTTCTTATAACTTTTGTTTAGCTACTTTAATATTTTAAAGTAGCTAAACAATAATATTTCAGAAAATCAACATATATTCTCTCAGAACATATGTTGATTAAGGGTCAAAGCTGTATAACCGAGAGGAGACCTCCACATAGCCTTTAAAGGAATGCGGAGAACCGACCAGGGCTTCTGACCTAATGTCCAATCCTCACCTTCTCGTGGTGCACCCTGTTGGATATCTACTTGGATACTGAACAGACGAGGATGGGCTGGCAATTTGGGATTTAGCCGACCAAATTGTATTCTTATTGGTTAAACCAAAATATAGAATGATGGTACAACATGACAAAATTTCATGACGGCTGGGCCGTCGCCCGGTTAAACAAGGCCCCCGTTGTTTTCCCCAGGGAACCAGGGCGAACAGCGAAAAGTCAGCTACTGGAACAAATCTGAAAATAAACCCCAACTCAACATCACCAGAGTTAAAGACCGGTACTATCAACGTAAGAAGCCTGAATGGCAAAGAAATGGAGCTAGCTGAGGAATTAGATAAGTACCAGATCGACATAATAGGGGTGACTGCAACAAAAAAGACCAAAACTGGTGAGATCTTTCTGAGCAATAAATACAAAATGTTATATTCAGGCAATGACAATCAAGGAAAAGAAGGAGTAGCCATAGTATTCAACACAAAATATGAGGCTAATCTTCTTGAATGGCCTTTGTTATTTATTATCTATATGGATCACATTATGAAGGAAAGTGGTATTAAACATGATATCAAAATTGGAGATGTTAATGTCAGCTCTTTGCTTTATGCGGATGATGTTATACTTCTAAATAAATCTGCTACAAGTCTGCAAGATTCTCTGACTAAATTGAATAGCTGTTGTAATAGATATGGTATGAAGGTCAGCAATAAAAAGACAAAGACAATGAAAATAGGCAGAATCATTGAAAATGTCAACTGTGTTGTGAATGGAGAACCTGTGGAGCAAGTAAAACATTTCAGCTATTTAGGCACAATTTTTACTGAAGATGGTAAATTAAATATAGAAATAGACAACAGAATCAGCAAAGCTGGTATGGTGGGAAGTCAATTGAATAAATTCATATGGAATAAGAGAGAAATCAGTCGGAACACTAAATTAGCTGTGTACAAGACAGTGTTCAAACCAGTTTTAACTTATGGATCTGAGAGCTGGGTCAGAAGTAAAACACTTGACCAAAGACTAGAGACCACAGATATGAGAGTCCTGAGAAAGATTATAGGCATGAACAGATGGCATCAATGGCAATATCATATTAAAAACAAGGATATTAGGAAAGAACTTGACACTGTCAGCATCCAGGAATGCGTTAGCAGAGCTAATCTTAGGTGGTATGGTCACTTAAACAGAATGGGCGAGGAAAGATTAGCAAAACAAGTGTTCTCTGCCAGGTTGGCAGCAAAACGACCCAGAGGAAGACCAAGATATAGGTGGATTGATACGGTACAAAATGCTTTAGACGATAGTAATATAAGATCTGATAATGTTGGAGTCTTGACAAGTAACAGACTGATTTGGAGGAAAATTGTAGATAGGAAATTAATAATGATGTAATTTTTTTCATGTAGTATTATCATATCCTGTACACCCCTTGAGGGTACATGGCAGGAATTTGATGATGATGATGATATATGTTGATTTTCTTGCTGATAGCCTTTGGTATGAAAGAATACCAAAAATTATAAAGTGACATGTGAACTTTATATATTATAGATGTCTGAAGTAATTACTTTAAAAGATTAATAAATGAAATAAGTAGCAATGAAACAGTAATAGAAAATATTCACATGGAATGCATATCAGTACTTGAGGTAGCAAAAGCCATCATAAACCTGAAATTTAGAACAGCAGCTGGAGTAGATAATTGCCCATCCACAGTACTAGTGTACTTTAGATGCGCAATTATCCATAATAAAAATAAATACTTTCTTCTTTTCCATGATTGCATCTTTAGTTTTTTGAGTAAACCAAAGAGTTCTGATTTTTCTATCCTTGCAAAAATCATCATATGTTTCTCTGTCAGAATCAATCAATGTTTGATTCTTCCTGACAACCTCTTCAGATTTTGCCTCTGAGTTTCCAAGGTTTAGTTCTTGTATTCAAACTCTTTCAGTTTTTGTTGAATAATATTTGTATGTTTCAGTCTACAGTTCACCTCTGAAATCTGCTCAACTGACCGTTTTAAAAACTTTCTTATACATCCTCCCCCCCCCTATGATGTTCATTTTTCTGCTCAAAACTAAATGCTAAAGACTTCCTATTCCAAATTTCTTGTATACTCTTGTGTCTTTACATTTGAATTTGAGCACACCATTTGAGACTGGAAAAAGTGTCGCTGAATGAAGTGAAAATGGATGTGCAGAACCAGGGAAACTAGAACTACCAAGGGGGGGGGGAGTGGATATGCAGACATCAGTGAGACAGTTGAGTGTAAAAATGTATATAATGTACCCGAGCCAGCACTAAGGACAAAAAATGGGAATGGGACATTTAGAATAACGCATCAAGATAGGGGTGGAATAAAGGGATCACTGCATTTCATGTATACTAATGCCAGGAGTATTAGGAACAAGAAGGAAGAATTTTTGGCCTTGATTGGCTCTTCCTGGCCACAGGTTATTGGCATTAGTGAAACATGGCTGACGGAAGATGATATAGTTAGTGGGATAGAATGTGTAGGTTATAGTGTGTTTGGGAGGGACAGAGAGAATAAAATGGAGGGAGGGGTGTTATTGATGATAGCTGATGAACTGCAGCCAAGGAGAATTGAAGTTGTATTGCAGGATAGTGAAAGGAGCTCATTGGAGGCTATTTGGTGTGAGATTGAGACTGGCAGAATAAAATATACAGTTGGGTGCTGCTATAGACCAGGTGATGGAATAGATGGTGGAGATAGGCATAAACAAATTGATGAAATGAGTGGAAGGTGGGTAATTATTATGGGCGATTTCAACTATGGTAACATTCATTGGAAGGAGGAGAGGACACATGTGAGGAAGGAAATGGATTTTATTCAATTATTAAGGGATAACTATCTGAGACAGCATGTAATTGAAAATACTAGAGGTGTGAGAGTGCTTGACCTGGTAATAGCATCTCGCAATTTGACTGTAATGAATATGACCATGTTGCCACCTATTGGTGAGAGTGATCATAAGGTCTTGACCTGGGAGGTGGCTAAAGGTGTGGGATTTTTGACTAAGACAAGGTATATGTGGAATTACCGTGCCAATAAGTATGACAAAAGCTTAGGAGATTACTTGGATCAGTGCCATGGCATGTACAACTGCACAAGGCTGGACGTCGATAGAGCATGGGAAGTGGTCAAGGAGCATTTACAGGAGGTTATGGCTTATTGTATACCTAGGGTCCGAATAGTAAAACAAGTAGGGGTTAAATGGATGAATAACATCATTAAGCTTGAGCTGCAAAAAAAGAAACAACTGTGGAGGAAATTTAAAGAAAGGGGTGACCTGCAGACACACAAACGGTACAAAGTGCAGGCCAGAAGGGTAACGAGTGTGGTAAAAACAGCAAAAGCCGATTATGAAAGGAAACTAGCTATGCAAGCAAAAGAGAATTCCAAACAGTTCTTTCAATATGCTGCAAGCAAGAAAAAACTGTACATGGCAAAATGATTTTAAGGAATGACGATGGTAAGGAGGTCACTGAACCAGTCGATATAGTGGAGTTACTGAGCACGCACTTTGCAAAAGTATATCATCCAGGTAGTGACATTGAAAAAATGAAGAAACCATTAGTTTATACGGGAATTGTGATGAATGAAGTGGAGGTGAATAGTCTATTACAGAACCTTAATGTGAATATATCTGAGGGACTGGATGGTATACCGGCATGGGTCTTGCGTGAAGCGGCTAAGGAATTATCAGTGCCCTTGACCATGTTGTTTAATCTGAGTCTCGGGTCTGGTTTAGTCCCGAAGGCGTGGAAAGAGGGGAAAATAGTTTCACTGCATAAAGGAAGATCCAAGACTATGGTTGCAAATTACTGACTGATAAACATATCAGGAGTCGTTGTCAAGGTCTTGGAGAAAGTAGTCAAGGGAAAAATACAGGAATGGAGTGATGAAAATGAGATACTGTACAGGGAACAGCATGGCTTTGTGAAGGGTAGATCATGCCTCAGTAACTTGCTCAAGTTTTATAACAGGGTGACGGCTGAACTGGATAAGGGAAATGGGTTTCCAGTGATACTGCTGGATCTGGCAAAGGCATTTGACAGGATACCACATGGAATTCTAATCCGTAAACTACAACATATGGGAATGGATATGGGGTTGGTGAGATGGATAGGTGGGTGGTTGATGGAGAGATATCAAAGAGTAGTTTATTCAGGAGTAGAATCCAAAAGATGACCTGTGACTAGTGGTGTGCCGCAGGGTTCTGTTCTTGGACCACTGCTGTTTAATCTGTTCATTAACGATACAGGGAAGGATCTAAGTGGAACAGTTCATTTGTTCGCTGATGATGCAAAGTTGGGTAGGGCAATAATGAATGCAGAAGAGGTCAAAGTCTTGCAGGATGACTTAGATAGATTGGAGTTCTGGGCTAGGGAGAATGGATGTCAATTTAATATGACAAAATGTAAGGTTATGTATTTTGGGGTGAAAAGATTAGCAGCAGTATACCACATTGGTGGAACTGCACTCCAAGAGATTGATGAGGCCAGGGACTTGGGAGTGTTGGTGGATAGGGAGATGAAGTTTAGGGGGCACATTGCGAAAGTAGCTAAATCAGCTCATCAACTCACTTGGTTGCTGAAAAATACCTTGACGAGCAGAGACAAGCAAGTTATTGGACCTCTGTACTGAGCCCTGATAAGACCTCATCTCGACTACTGTGCCAAGATTTGGTCACCTCGGTTCCTTCTTGATAGGGAGGAGGTGGAGAGGATCCAGAGGCGAGTGACTAAGATGATAGCAGGTCTATGGAATGAACCATATGAGAACAGGTTGAAGATTTGTGGGTTGCAGAAACTAGTTGATAGGCGGTAAAGGGGAGATATGATTGAGACATTCAAATTGTTAAAAGGATTCTATAGGATTAATACAGAGGATATTTTTGAGATCAGGACTGGTGGTGGGAGAACTAGGGGACACCTATGGAAGCTGGGCAAGAGTGTGGTTAGCAGGGGTGTTAGAGCTGGGTTCTTTACTTTTAGAGTGGTAAATGAGTTGAATAAGCTGCCAGAGTCTGTTGTGGGTGCTATGACAGTGAGCGAGTTCAAGGCAAGGTATGATAGATACTGTGAGAATGTTGAATAGTTGTGTGGACATGATGTTTAGGGCCTCCCTCGATGAGTCTAAGGACTCCCTGGAGTAGCCTGAAATAATAATAATAATAATTATGTGACAATGGTATTAATAATGATTAGTGTGCATATCCTGAATAGGAATAGCAGATATCATTATTATTACTTTTGATATTTCCAAATTTTCTCAAAACATTCCTATATGTCTTATATTCATTTCCTGCTCTGCTGTTTAGTTCTGAAACAAAGTCCAACTTTTCTTTTTATGTTGGCTGCTTTCTTTCTGATGATGAAAAAAATTCCTCCACCCACTTAATAGAATGCACTGCATGCTCAATTTCCCCATTTTTCTGCTGTTTAATTCTGCAAAAAGTTCCAACTGATCTCTTGAATTGCTTTCTCACTGCCATTTCAGTTATGCTTGCTGTCCCCAACCACTGCTGCCAACTCACTACCGGGTACTATCTTGCACCCAAACTCTCTCATCGCTCTCTCTTATTAATCCTCTCCACAAGGACATGTTCAATCTCTCCTCAAAAATACATAGTGCATTCATGGCACTTCAACATTTTTTGAAAAATCGATGCCACTTTCATTCATCTTTCACACTTATCTGTGTCTCACTGCCATTTTGAATACTAAACTGAACACTGGCTGCCAATCATAGTTATCATAACATACAACAATATTTAGTTAATAAATTATCAAATATCATCTCACATAATTATAAAATGTATCTTATCTTTTCACAGATCTCTCAAAAAACACCTCTCTCTTGGCCACCTAGTAGCATGGCCAATGAAGAAATTTAGGATGTTCAGGATTTAAACATTTTAGTTCCCATAGTTAACTTTACACTGTTTGCCCTGGTTCCCTGAAGAAAAAAGTGGGGTCCTTCTTTAACCAAGTTGCACTCCATCTAGCATAACTTGTCATCCCGTACTATCATTGTCTTTTGGATTAAGTCTGTACAGAATGCAATTTGGTTGACTAAATCCTAAATTTCCTAAATCCAAAAAAACTTTTATTGAAGAAATAACTAAAACTGTATCAAGTCACTTATCAGACTGAGAATCCTAAATAAAACAAACTTCACTAGTTCCATGACTTAAGTTTTTAACGGTATTAACAACACCAAACAATTTAATCAAAAGATGTTTAATTAACTACTTATATTTTGCTGAATTTCAAATCAGCATCACCATCAGAGCACAACACACTTGTACATGCAACAGTGAGTAAGTAAAACAATAAAATTGCAGTGTACAAAAGATCTAAAGTCCTATTTATGGTGCCCTCTAATGTTGGAAAAAAAAAAATCATTACAGCTATGTGGGAGTTGCTCTTAGGATGACGGTCTCCCAAATATTTGGCAAATTAATGCAACCATACTTGTTCAGGTTAGGAAAATTCTTCAAAGCCATTGCTGACTCAAAAAATAATCTTTCAGATCTGTAACAACTCCTAAATAGCACATTTGTTTTCTTCCATCTAATCCTGTGCAAAGAAGTATCCAAAGCATGGTCTGCCAGTCCTGACTTACCATAGTAATAGTAGCGAATACATTTTTTATGTTCTTCCAGGCAGATGTTAACTGATCTTCCTGTTTGTCCATAGTAGGCCAAGTCACAGGAAACATCATACACTCCTGGGTATACTAAAGGGTGAAGTTTATCCTTACGTGAGCGGATCAGAGTTGCTAGTTTTACATGCAGTTTGAAAGTGGTTTGAAGGCGATGTTTCATCAGTACTTTGGCTATCTTTTCTGATGTCCCTCTGACATAGGGAATAGAGATGGTCATGTTGCGTTATTGTGTATTAGGGAAGGGAGGAGTAATGGGGCTGTGTAGTATTTTATCTATTTTGTAGGGATCATAGCCATTGGCTAAGAACGTATGGTGCAGATATTTGAGTTCTGTAGTCAGAGCTGTATCGTTAGAACAAATGGCTCTGACTCTATGTGTGAGTGTTTTTAAAATGCCATACTGTTGGACTGGATGATGATGTGATTATTTATGTAGGTATTTTCCTGTGTGTGTTGGCTTTCTGTAAGTGGAAAAAGATAGTGACCCATCTGAAAGGTGGGTGACTAATGTGTCAAGAAATGGTAAACAGATTATGAAAGATTATTTTTTGAGTCAGCAATGGCTTTGAAGAATTCTCCTAACCTGAACAAGTATGGTTGCATTGCCAAAAATTTTAGAGACTGTCATCCTAAGAGCAACTCCCACATAGCTGTAATGATTTTTTTTTCCAACATTAGAGGGCACCATAAATAGGACTTTAGATCTTTTGTACACTGCAATTTTATCGTTTTACTTACTCACTGTCGCGTATACAAGTGTTGTGCTCTGATGATGCTGATTTGAAATTCAGTGAAATATAAGCAGTTAATTAAACATCTTTTGATTAAATTGTTTGGTGTTGTTAATATCGTTAAAAACTTAAAGTCACGAATAACCGTCAACACCTAAGCTTATATATTAGATTCACTAGTTCCAGAAATGGAACTAGTGAATATAGAAATATATGAGCTGGAGAACAATAAAATTCCATTCAGCTTTAACTGAATTAAATCCTGTATGGATTAATGATTACAATAAACTTCACACTTATCTCTTTATACAGGGATTCCCCCTCTCATTGTTCTATTTCTAACTCTTCTTATTTTTTGTTCAGTCTTCACATATTGAAAATACAGAAATTCTACAATTTTCTGCCTGAAAATTAATTAACAGTGCTTGGTGTTTTTATCAGGGAACCAGGGTTCCCTGATAAAATATATACATCAAATAAATAAAATACAGAAGTACATAGTACATATTGTTGTGTCGTATATCTCTGATATTGATATATCGAGGCAATATAATCAACTTTATCCTTTCCTACTTCAGCTGCTATACCAAATTCTATCGCATGTACCTCTCTGTTAAGTCGGTTGCATCATTGTTATGTGATCTTCATTAATTTTGGTCTTATCGTTATGTCTCGCTTCTTTTATACCTTTTCTTACGTAATTTAACCTTTTAAGGGCCACCAGAGATTACCTGTTCCCTGAATTATATGAGTTATCCTGGTCACTCAGGTAAAATTTATTTTTTATCTGCACCAGCCTGGGTCTTAAAGTTAGAGATAAACTTAACCTTTAGGATAAACACAGATTATCAGGTGCCACTAATAATGTTAACTGAATTCTTAGAAGGCTTGGGTTCTGCTTATTTCATTTGCAGTCGTGCCCTATTATTTTCAATTGGGGTATTCCCGCACGCACACACGATCACGGGTTCGAAGTTTTATGAAGGGTCAGGGTCAGTCATTGATCAGAAACACATATAAGTAAGGAACCAAAATATTTATTAAACTCATTATATAATGCCATACAAGTTAAAGTAGTTATCAATTCTAATTTAATCTTCTACCTTTCTCTCACCCTCTCACTCTTAAAACAATTATGCATTGACTTCAAAATGTTAGCAAGTTCAATAAATCGACATATAATACATTCTTAATTACAGCTCAATTGGACATTTAGGCATTTTAGCACATTTATAATCTCTCTTGGATTAATTACGACAGAATCTCTATCTAACTGAAAGTTCTTAAAGTTCATTTTAAAAGCATAGTCATTTACATAAATCTTAGTTCTTCACTCTTTCTTCCATTACAAATTTTAAGATGCATTCTCTTAACACTGTTAGTCAATTCTCAAAAGGGGCTAGAGTACTTATCTATTCTTTATCGGTTTTCTTCCGTCCTTCCTTCTTTGTTTCGATTCTGGTTGTCTCGATCTTATCGCCATGTGGGTTACATGTGCTCACCTGAGTTGGGCGCTATCTCTCTGCTAAGGTTTTACGTCGATTGCCCTCTCATTGATGTTGCGGTGAAATCTGCTGCGGTGTCATGCTGGATTCTTTCATAAGTCAGCCCTCAAAAATGAGAGCTGAACTACAATGAACTCTTGGAGCACACGTAGAGAAATACAGGAAAAAGAAAAAAAATGGGGGGATTTACTTCTGTGTCACGGGTTTTATTTGTTCCCCTAGAGTGCCACCTTTCCGAGTTTGAATTTCTCTTATCATCTCACTCATTGGTCTCAGGCTGGGTGACTTCACTGATCAACATATGGGACTTCTTGTTTCCGGGAACGTATGTGTCATGATGTCTTCTTAGATGTGATACCCGCGGGTGCTTACGCTGCTCTTATAGTATTAGGGCGATCTTTGCCCTATGTTCCTGAATAATACGCATTCTTTCATTTATAACATTTCACTAATGATTTCTCTCATATCTGCCCCTTTTGCTGACTTACATTCATGCTAGACATATAGATACATTAATTTAAATTCACATAATTCACAGTTTATCATACAAGATGTTGTTACAAAAAAAAAAAACATAGTTACACTGCGCTAAAAGATAAGTATGCATATATATATTTTTTAATTGTTAGATTCTGGAATAGTGACGTCATGTAAAATTTGAAGTCACCTATTTCAGATCTAACAACATACTGTGGGTGGGCTAAGGATTTTTTTCTTATTTTTTCATTAATTTTTTATATTTTTTGGCATTTTTTTTTATTTATTTCTTACATAGTGCAGAAATCCTGCTCTAGAAACAAAACATGGAACTTTTTCAAACCACTTCAGTGGGAGCAACACTCCAATATAAGACACTTGTTGCTTAGTTGGTATAGAAGATGTTCTTTGGCTGGAAAGACCTGGGTTCAAATCCTATCTAGGAAACAATTTGTCCTAGATAGGACAAATTGCGGCCAACCAGGCCCGCTCACCTAATATATGGACACTTAAAAACTTCACAGCACTTAAGACTTAATATACATAACCCTTTCTTTCATGCTTACATGGTGATCACAATACATTATGGAAATGCCCACAGTTTGTAGATCTCTGCTTGGCAACTTGCCAAGAATAGTCAATTCATGCTGAAGGGGAGGAAAGAAACGAAGGACGTACGAATTGGTCACCAACATGCAAAATCACATGCTTTATAGGTAAAATTTTCCAACTGTTATACAAGCAACATAGTTAACTACAATGATCATAAAACAGAAGTTAATTTTCCGACGTGTAATAATAAACAACTCATCCCACAATACGGACTGATCCCTATTATCGGAATAGATTCTCCTGTTGACATGCGCAGAAGTATCGAAGGGTCTCAAATCTCTGGGCGTACTATACCATGTTAGAGAAAAAACTTTAGTTTGATATAAACCAAAATGAACACTTGACGTTTAGACCTTCATATCAAGGTCATCATCTGGAGCATACACATATACACAGAGAAACAAGCTGCACTACAATTATTGACCTGACCTCTGGTGGGAAAAAAATTATTATATTTAATGTGTCTTGTGTGTGTTTTTTTTTTTTTAAGTATGGGGATTGTACATTCAGTTTCACCAATATAAGGTAAGTTACAAGTACAGATGCAATAAACTTCAGGATGTGTCAATGGGAGAAGAGGATCCTTAGAGGAGTTGAATATGTTTTTTTAATTTTATAGGTGGTTTAAAAGTGGCATTGAGATTATAATGGTTTAGGATTCTATTGATTTTTTCTGATAACCCTTTAATGTATGACAATGGGCTAACCACTATCCCCCCCCCCCAATTGCTAACTTTTATATGAAAGCTTTTGAGCAAAGTGCTCTTGATTCTTTTACTCTAAAACCTACAATGTGGCTTAAATACACTGATGATGTTTTCGTTATCTGGCCACATGGTCGACAAACTTTAAACACATTCCTCAGCACCTGAACAAACAAGATGAATGCATACAATTTACTATCAAAATTGAAATCAGAATTTGCTCCCATTCCCGGATACACTGGTCACACGTCTTCCCTCAGGCAGTCTATCCTTCATGGTTTACTGCAAACCGACACATATTGGCCAATATATACATGCTAACTCATATCACCACTCATCGCAAAAATTTGGAGTCATTAACATCCTTAAAAACAGAGCTATAACAATTTGCTCTAATCAACAAGCTCTTAAACAAGAATTAAAGATTATTATCAATACATTTATAAATAATGGCTATAACAAAAATACTATTAATAAAGTTCTTCATAAAACTTCATCAAAAAAAGAATATAGATTACAGTAAAACCATAGCCATCCCATACATTAAAGGGTTATCAGAAAAAATCAATAGAATTCTACACCATTATAATCTCAATGCCACTTTTAAACCACCTATAAAATTAAAAAACATATTCAACTCCTCTAAGGATCCTCTCCTCGCATTGGCACATCCTGGAGTTCATTGCATCTATTGTACCTGTAACTTACCTTATATTGATGAAACTGGACATAGAATCCCTATACGTAAAAAAGAACAACACAAAAGACACATTAAATATAACAATTTTGGTGAAGCAGGCTTCTCAGATCATGCTCTCAACACCCTACACCAAATTGATTGGAAAAGTACCTGCTCTTTACATCACACAAAAACCTGGTATGAAAGAAAATTTAAAGAAGCCTGTGAAATTCTGATTAACCACCCTAATCTCAACAATAATGGTGGCATAAAAATTCCAAGAATTTGGATGGCACATATTCAGCCTACTTAAGCATACTTTAGGACTTGAAGCAATTTTTAGCTTTTATTGGAAACTATTCCATACCAATTGTTCGAAATGTATATGTATAATCACAGTTTTTTATTTTATTATATATATATATAAACATGTTGCTCTCCAGCCCAATTTAATTTTGTAACCCAATAGATAATAATAGGACTCTAGCTTGAATGTAGTAAAAGTTGTTGTTTTTTTTTCTCTCGCCAGAGGTCAGGTCAATAATTGTTGTAACGGTTGGTCAGTAACTTTAGCAAACCATGTAGATTGTAGTGCAGCTTGTTTCTCTGTATATATGGATATGCTCCAGATGATGACCTTGATATGAAGGTTGAAACGTTAGGTGCTCATTTTGGTTTATATTAAACTAAAGTTTTTGCTCTAACACGGTAGTTGTCTCCATAATGTAATATACATATCAGAGATATCAAATTTCTGATATGTACCCGCAGGGGGTACACAAGGCAATTATGATAATACTACATGAAAAAGTTATACCATTACTAAATTCTGATCAACAATTTTCCTCCAAATTAATCTATTATCAGTCAAGCCTCCAACGTTATCAGATCTTATAATTATGCCTTTTAAAACACATTTTTCCTTTATCAATCCATCTACATCTCGGTCCTTTTCCTCCAGCCTGGCAAAGAACACTAGTTTTGCTAATCTTTCCTCACTCATTCTATTTAAGTGTCCACCTGAGATTAGCTCTACTAACACATTCTTGAATGCTAACAATGACAAGTTCTTTCCTAGCATCCTCATTTTTAATGTGACACTGCCACTGATGCCATCTGTTCACTCAACTAACCTTTCTTAGAACTCTCATTATCAGAATTCTCCTCTTTGATCAAGTGTTTTATTTCTAACCCAGGTCTCAGATCCATAAGTTAAAATTGGTTTGAACACTGTCTTGTATACAGCTAATTTAGATTTTTGACTAAATTCTTTCTTATCCCATATAAATTTATTCAGCTGATTTCCTACCATCAGCTTTACTAATTGTGTTGTCTATTTCCATATTTAATTTACCATCTTCACTAAAAATTTGCCTAATAGCTGAAATGTTTTACTCATTTAAGTTCACCATTTAGGATACAGTTGATGTTTTCAATGTTTCTGCCTATTTTCATCATCTTTGTCTTTTCATTGCTGATTTTCATATGAAATTTATTACAACAGTTATTCAAGTTAGTCAGGGAATCTTTCAGACTTGTGTAGGATTTCAGAAACATAACATCACTTGCATAAAGTAAAGAGCTGATTCACATTGCCAGTTTTGATATCAGATTTAATAACACTTTCCTTCATAATGTGATCCATATAAATAATGAATAATAGTGGAGATAACATTGCACACCTAATTTAACATCAAACCAGCTTCCCGTACATGCTTCATACATACTTGCAACTTAAATAAGGACTAAGTGTTGCTTGATATAATGTCCCATTTACACCATATAACTGTAGCATTTTGGAGAGCTTCCCTCTTGGCACCTTGTGATATGCCTTTTCCAGATCAACAATACTTAAATACAAATCATTCTTATATTTCCAAGATTTCTCAACTATTTGTCTTGAAGTGAAAATATGATACCGACAACCAGTATTTGGCCTCAATCCAGCTTTTCTTCACCAAGTTTCCCTTCCACAATTTTCCTTAGCTGTTTCCCTAGTATACTTACATAAATCTTACCAGGAATACTCAGTAGGGAAATACCTCTGTAATTCTCACATTCAGTTTTATTTCTCTTTTTACAGATAGGATCTCTGCTCCAATCATCTGGAATTCAACCCTCTGACCAGGCTTTCTGAATTATGCAATGCAGCCACTGTAAAATTTTTATACCTCCATATTTGAGCATTTCTGGTCTCATTTTATCTACTCTAGCTGCCTTTCCACATTTCAAATGTTTGAAGGCTTTCTACTTCAAGTGTGGGTATGTATTCTTGGCTGCATTCCTGATCGAAGTTTTCTACCACTGTGCTGACACTGCTTGTTTCATTTAGCAGACTTTCAAAGTAACTACTCCAGGCATCTGGAATGTCTGTATTTCATTTTCATATCACCTTTATCATCTCTGATTCCTTTTAAATCACTTTTTCCTCCTTTGATTTTCACAGGTACTTTTTCCAATGCTGATTCTCTATAGTGCATATCCCCATACTTAGTTTAATATGAAACAGAAAAATCATAATTGAGGAGGAGATATATAAAACTAAAATAACAGGGCTAAGAATAAAGACACTAAATCACAAAGATTAATTAATATATCCTCGACTGCCATTAGAAATAAAACATATTGCTTCTGTTATGAATCCTGGCTGTAATGGTATTGCTATGGCCAAGATATTTATCAAAATGGATTGTTATGAGAAGAATAGAGCTCACCGAATATTCAAAAATCTCCTCCAGCTTTTTTTCCCCTTTAACATGTTCATTGCCAAACACGCGATATCGCGCGATGCGAGTTCTCACCAAACGGCCGATCACGCATTATCGCGTGGCCGTCGCTAACTAAATAAAAAAATTTGGTCACCACATGAAATTCCAATTTTCAGCTTAGCAATGAAAGTGTTAACAGGAAAGCTGGACAAAATCAGCATATTTTGCAATCAGTGCTTGAACTGGAAAAAAACTTAACTACAGGAATATAAACATGTTGAATTAGGAACTTCCAGAATGATGTTCAAATACAGTACTATTTTGTTCTCTTTTAATTCTACAAGGCAACATGTAATCACAGATGCATATGAAGATACAACATCTGGCAGATGAATCATTGTAAATTACTTAATATTGACAATAATGTTTTTGACAAAATGGTTTAACTTACTTCTTACAAAAGTTTAATAATTCCAAAATAAGTTTTGAACTATATATATCACCCAATGGATTATTAGGATTGATCAAAATTAGGCCACGGACAGTTTTCCCCTAAAAAAAAAAATATATATATATATATATATATATATACATTATTTTAATTTTATTCTTAATATTGCTGAAATACAATAAAATATGTAAACTTCATTTAATTAACTAAATGTTCGTTTTCTTTTTTTCTAAACATAAACCACAATTAAACTTTGTTTCTTTCAGAATTCTCTTACAATATAGCATCTACCTTCTCTTTGAAACTGAAGAGGAGCAGCAATTAAAATATAGCATTAAAATTATATTTAATGCTATATCAATAAAAATTATCACTCACAAATTAACTGATCAGGATGACATTTTAAAAATATCATAAAATGCTTACAAATACGCTTACTCATTCGCTTTATACTAAAAATAACTGAATATCTGATATTCCCAGTGCTCAGGAATGAGTAGTCCCAATTGATACACATATCAACATATATCTGTATAAACAAACAAAAAACCAAAAACTACACACACACACAGCTTTTTGTGTAGCAAACCAATGGTGTTGCTAAAAGGAAAAAGACAAACTAAAGCTAGCTAAATCAGGAGAGATGCTGCTAAATAATAAATAAGAGATGTTACATTCAAGCAATATTGATCAGGAATAGGAAAGAGTAGCATAGTATTCAACACTAAACAAGAAAGGCTTTTGCAATAGCACAAACAATGAGAGTTATTTGTGCTTATAGAACCCACAGAAGGTTCTAAAGGAAGTAGTAAAGGAGGTTTTTTTTTTGAGTCATTTTGAGGATAGTTGACATGAAAAAAAAAAAAAAGGAAAAACTAGCTCTTATCAAATATATAAACAAGTAGACTATAAAAAACTGAATACCAGATGTATAGAAATATTTGGGAAAAATTTAGAGAAAAGAGCGAAGGTAATAATATAACTAGTAATCACTAAGACCATGTTCTAACATAAAGATGTGCACAAATTCACATGGAGAAAACAAACAAGAAGTTGCAACTGATATCATTACACTGGTTCAGGATTTATAGGAAGAGATTTCCATTTACTTTTTAGTATGATAAAAACGGATATCACTTACTGAAAATTAAAATTTGATTGCAAGGCAGAGTTTTCAAAACTGAGTTTTCAGGTGAATGAAACAAGTATTACTGGAGAAAATATAAATAAATAAATAAATAAATAGTTAAAATTCATGAACCAAACCTAACAGATTCAGCTGCACAAACTTAAGAAAACAGTAACTGATTCAGCAATGCAGGCATGGTAAAGTTATCTGCAAGGCAGAAAAAAAATTCATGGACTGAAGTAAAGTTCAGGACAAGACGTCATATTGAAAGTTACCAAGAAGTTATGTGTAAAAAAGCAGCTAAATAAAAGTCATGCTAAGATTTTGTCAAGAAGATAACTATCATGAAGGTGGTGAAGGCTATTCAAAAACTGCTTAGAAACAGAAGAAAGAGTATAAAAGGAATCAGAGGTGAAAGATGAAAATAGATATTCTGGATGATGGATTCTAGACTTGGTGATCTGCATAGTGTAAGGTTTGTCAAATGAAAAAGAAGAATGCTGTGCATTGTCATCAGCAAAATTTGTATTGGATTTGCAGTCAGCTGGAGAAGGTTATTGATATACAGAAGAAAGAGAGCAGATGAAATAAGGCCTTCAGGACAATCACTTCTGCATGATACTAACATCTATGAAAAATTGGATCATGACCCCATGAGATATTTCCATAATAAGGCTAACAACTTGATAAAAAAAAAACATACTGAACTTATATGATTTATTATTATTATATGGGCAACTCTATGGAGTCGGAAGACTCATTGTGAGAGATCCAATCTATCCACACAATCTATCATACCTCTCCTTGAACTCATTAACAGACAAAGCACTCACAACTGACTCTGGCAACCCATTCCACTCATTCACAACTTTCCAAGCAAAAAATCTAGTCCTCACACCCCTACCAACCACACCTTTATTTAACTTCCAGGGATGACCCCTTGTTCTGGTCCCTCTAGCCAAGTGCTGAAACATTTCTCCTGCTTATATCCTATAAAACACTTTAAGCAACTTAAAGCATCCATCATATCCCCTCTTTTTCTCATATCAACTAACTTCTGCAATCCACACACCTTCAATCTATCCTCATATAGAACATTCCACAGGTAACTCAGCATCTTCGTCACTAGCTTCTGAATCCTATCCACCACTTCCTCATCCTGAAGAAACCCAGGGGACCAGACTTGGGCATAGTAATCCAGATATGGGCATATCAAGGCCTTATAAAGAGGAATAACAACTTCTTTATCTCTACTTGTTAATGTGTTCTTCAATAGCCAAGTATCTTATGGGCTACCTTAGCAATATGTCCTCTAAACTTTAACTCTGTCTACCGCCACCCCTAAATCTCTAGCTTCAGTTATTTCCTGAGTACAGTGCCATCAATATGATACATGGCTTGTAATCTATTTATTCCAAAATGCATAACTTTACATTTCTTGACATTAAAATGACACCCATTAACTTTTGCCTATACTGACAGCCAGCCTATTTAAATTGTCCTGCAAGCTCCCCACATCGTCTTGATTAACTATTACTTTACCTAATTTTGCATCATCAGCACACAACTTAATATTTCCTTTCAGGTTATTACCTATATCATTTATGTACAAATAAACAGCAATGGTCCCAGCACTGAGCCTTGCAGCACACCACTAGTCACTTATTTTTGCCTCAATTCTGCCCTTCCATATACCACTTTTTCATATCTGTCCAGTAACTATCCACTTAACCAGTGTCATATCCATCCCCATTAGTTCTAATTTGCATAATAGAGTTCGATGTGGTATGCTGTCAAATGCCTTTGCAAAATCATCATGTAGCCATTTCCTTTATCCAACTCAGCTGCTGCTCTATTATAAAAAGTTTGTAAATGACTAAGGCATGACCAATCCTTCACAAAGCCATGTTGACCCTCATACATCATCATGTTTTTATCTACCCATTCTTGAATTCTCTTTTATACAAATTTTTCTAGTACTTTCACCACCATGGCTGAGATACTGATTGGCCTATAATTTGTTACTGCACTTTTAGAACCACCTTTAAATTTCTCAAGGGTTCAACTTCAGTGAGTATGGGAGTGGCAAATCCGAGGTAACTGATGCTGGAACCATGCCTTATTTCATGTAATATATGTCTATTATATTATTCATAGATTGGTCCCTACCCTTCTTTCTTTCTTTTCTTCTTGCTCCTTTCCCCCAATGCTATTAGAGTATTTGAGGATTAGGGATGAATCTTTCCTATTTTGATATTTCATTTTGTCATATGCAGTGTGAGTCTGTCTTACCTTACCTACTAGGCTGAAGTCCTAAACCACCTGGCTAACGTGTTATGAACTGGAACCAAAATGCTAATATGGTTGTGCCTTATAATCTCATGCTGCATCTGTTGCTGCACAGAATAATCGGAGCTGCATTCAGGGCTTAGGCAGATGGCCTCATTTGAGAAATATATTACAGTTTCTAAAACAAATCAGTGATATTATGAACAAAGAATACAAAAGGTATGGAATTAATCTTAGAAGTGAACTTTACATAGATACATGGAACACAGGATCTACAGATGGGTACCCTTGATTATTGTGTGTAAAGAGATGGAGAAATATAAAATTGACACCGTAGGAATTACAGAGACCAGACAGATTGGAGAAGGTCACTTCAAAAGATGGGATTGCAAGCTAGTGGTTTACTCAGGAGGTGATTCAAAGCATTATGGGATAACTCTGATACTGAAGACAGCTCAGGCGAGAGCCCTTCTTGGTTATAATCCTGTTAATGACAGGATATTTTTTGTATTACACTTAAGGTTCATTCTACCAATTTGTCAATCATAGTAGTTTATTCATCCCACACAGACAGGTCTGATGAAGAGAGTGAACAATTCTATGAAAACCTACAGACTATTCTGGACTGCCTACCAAGGAGAGACGTACTTTTCATCTTAGGAGACTTTAACGCAAAAGTGAGAAAGAGTATAAAAGCTAGGCCTGAATGTGGCATGTTTAGTCTGGGTGAACATACATGTAACATCTGGGGTGAAGGACTGTTGGAATTCGCCATGCTAACAGATTAGTTATTACTAAAACCATCATCATCGAATTCCTCATATGTAACTTCGAGGGGGGGGGGGATCTACAGGACAATTACAATAGTACTATGTAAAAAAGTTACACCATTACTAACTTCTGATCAACAATTTTCCTCAAAATTAATCTGTTATCAGTCAAGCCACCATCATTGTCAGGCAATCTTTTTTCCTGACAATCTGGTATAGGTTTTGCTCATGTTTCATTTCCCATTCTATTTAAGTGACCATAGCACCTGAGATTAGCTCTACTAGGCTAATCTACTAGGCCATAAGGAAGCCTGTCACCACAGGCTTCCTTATGGCCACGATAACAGTCACATGCACTTTTACCTCATGCAACCTGGACCTTGATCCAGAATCACTGTTCTAATATCTTGTGAACATACTTGAGAGCATTGCACACTGAGAGATTGACTTTAAGCACTTCTCCACACAAGGACACTTGTTAGAATGGGCTGTGCCACCTCGTGCACGTTAGTACATACAATTAGTGCCTCTATCTGTCAAGAGTAACATTTGAGTTACCAGTTATGTCTCCTGACAGTGTTGCAACTACTGTATTTACAACCCATGTAGTTTAAATTCTCATACAAGCAAGATTTAATTAAAAATCTTTCTAAATAAGATTGAGGCCAAAGTTGAGGCAGAGATACCTGAGGAACAAGCAGGTTTAAGTAAAGGTAAAACAGATCATAGAAAAGTATAGAGAATTTAGATTCCTTATGATAATGTGTTTCATAGACTATTCTAAAGCTTTTGATCATGATCAGCATATGAAACTATGGAAAGCAATGAAAATAATGGGTTTTTCCTGAACAAATTATCAGGTTAATAGCCAACTTGCACAATGAGCAAGAAGTCAAGGTAAGAACAGGTGTTGGATTAACTGATTGGCCTTAGGTCGGAAACAAAGTAGGTAAGGATGCCTACTTTCTCCTCACCTATTTAGTATCTATGCTGAGGACATCATACATGTAGCATCGGATGAGCTTAAGAAAGGAATTAGGATAGGTGGCAAATTGATCAGTAAACTTGATCAGTATTGAGGTAAATTGAGATGGAACACTTATTCAGCTCAATCCTAGGAAGACAAAGATTATGGTTCTCAAAGGAAATACAGACAGGGATGCTCCTGAGAAATAAGTGTACCTTAATGGAGAAAGAATTGAGGAAGTCAGCAAGTTTGAGTACCTGGGATCCATCATTAATGTGAAGAATTGCTGTTCAGATGTGAAGAAGAAGAAGATTAGGAATGGCTAAAACAACAGTAAGAGACTTGCCTAAAATCTGGAAGGATAAATCTATCTCCACAGGAACAAAGTTGAGGATTCGGAATTTAGCTGTTTTATCAACAGCAACTTATGGATGCGAGACTTGGAACTTAAAGATGTGTGATAGGAAAAGGATAGTTGCTTTTGAGATGTGGTGTTACAGAAGGCTGCTGAGGATATCATATACTGAAAGGCGGACAAATGATGGGTGCTAGAAAAGACTAGTACAACTTTAAGGCATCTTAAGGATATTTACAGAAAAATGTTGAAGTACTCTGGACACGTTGAAAGGATGAAGGGATACTTTTCAAAACAGCAATAGAAGGTAAAGTTCCTGGAAAAAGAGGAGGGGTAGACAGTCAATGAGATGGATGATGTCTGGAGTGACTGATCTTCAAAGCTGAAGCCTCCAGAAAAGCATACAATAGGACAACTTGACAAGGACTGGTGTGTGGCAGATCAGAGAGAAACTAAATGACTATACAGCAAGTGATGTCAAATGAACAGATGGATGAACTTATCCAAAGACACAAAAAAACATCTAAAATAAAGACCTCCTCTGGTTCCAAAAATATGAGGTCCCTAAAGTGGATAAACAGGATTTGCCATTGAGACCTACTGTTGATTCAAAATATTTTCCAAGTTCATTGCTATCCAAATATCTAGCTGCTAAGCCCCCATATATCAGCAAAACATTCCCTTTTATAAAGAATAAAACACTTCATAGAAAGCATCAAAAATATTACAATAGATCCCACTGATCTACTTGCAAACCTGGACTTAGTTAATCTGTTTACCAATGTATACCAAGAACAAAAATCATATAACTATTACAAGACTACTTTCCACCAAGCACAGTAGATCTCTTCAAATACTGCATCAACAGCACATTTTTCAAACTGCAAAAGGAATATTATGAACAGAAGGACCAGCAATTGGCTCATTCCTCTGTCCCTTGTTAGCAAACTATTCATGGAGCAGTTTGAAAAAATGCCTTTCAGTATCAAGAAACACAACGTAAAATTTTATGGATATATGTCAATATTTTCATTGTCTGGCCCTGCTCTATTACCCAATTAGAAGAATATTTGTACCATAACAACCTTCACTTTCAAAATAAATTCACTGTTGAATTAGAGGTAAACAGATATTTGCCATTTTTGGATATATTTGTTGAGGTATCTGAACAGAACACACTCAATTTCTTAGTTTATGGGATGGCAGCAACCACCAGATGTTACTTACACACCACATCTCAACCCCACACAGAAAATAGCATTATCCATTTCCTATATTAGGGAAATTCTTACAGAATTTCCCTAATATAGATAAAAGAGCCAAGTTCCATCCTACCAAAGAATGGTTACAGTAGTATATTAATAAAAAAAATTCATTCTTTTATAAATATAGGAACATGAAAATCAAAACTTTAGAGACTAGCGATTCTCCCATATATACAATCAGTCACAGATAAAATACACCAAGAATGCAACATCAACAAGATCTCTAATCACCTAAAACCTCCTAAACCTCTCCCATCTGCCTCTTAAAAACACCAGGTGTCTACAAGATCAGCTGTAGTTGTGGATTGCCCTACAAATGGACAGACAGACAAGTCAAGAGGAGTATGCCGATATGAACACTTCAAGAATGCCAAGAACAAAAGAAAACACAAATCAAGACTGGCAGCACATACAACTGAAACAAAACATCAAGTACTATGGCAACAAACAAAAATACTCCACAGATTTTTTTTCAAGAACATTCAGAGAATCAGCTGAAATTATGAAGTGCAACATAAACGAGGGATGATTAACATCAGGTCTGATCTTCTCTAATTTATCACAACACACAGACAGTTACCAGTAGTATACAGCAGCAGCCTATGAACCAGCAGACAACACCATACCAAATGCACGCTTTTTATTGTTATACATGTTCAAATATTTTCGTTATGTATGTTAACTGTTATTACTTAGTTTTTAGTTTATTCCATATAACTGCAGTTGTGGTCAAGGAGTTGGAAAAACTGGTTAGGAATAGAATACAGGATTAGGTTGATCGACATAGCATTCTTTATGATGGTCAGCATGGATTTGTAAAGGGTAGGTCATGTTTTAGCAATTTACTTACATTTTATGATAAGGTAACGATGTGTTGGATAAGGGAGAATCATCAACATCAAATTCTTGACATATACCCTTAAGGGAGGTGTACAGAATATGATAGTACTACATGCAAAACTTACATCATTACTAACTACCTATCTACAATTTTCCTCCAAATTAATCTGTTACCTGTCAAGACTCCTACATTATCAGAATCTATCTTATATTTCTATCTTCTAAAGCACTTTTTACTGTATCAACCACATATAACTTGGTCTTCTTCTGGGTCTTTTTTCCTGCCAACCTGGTAAACACTTGTTTTGCTAATCTTTCTTCTCCCATTCTGTTTAAGTGACCATACCACCTGAGATTAGCTCTGCTAACACATTTCTGGATGCTAACTATGGCAAGTTCTTTTCTAATATCCTCATTTTTAATATGATAATATTGTCATCGATGCCATCTGTTCATGCCCTTAATTTTCTCAGGACTCTCATATCTGCACTATCTAGTCTTTGGTCAAGTGTTTTATTTCTAACCCAGCTCTCAGATCCATAAGTTAAAATTGGCTTGAACACTGTCTTGTATATAGCTAATTCAGTGTTTTGACTAATTTCTCTCTTATTCCATATAAATTTATTCAGTTGACTTCCTACCATACCAGCTTTGTTGATTCTGTTGTCTATTTCCATATTTAATTTACCATCTTTACTAAAAATATCAACTCCATTCACAATGGAGTTCATATTTTCAATGCTTCTACCTATTTTCATCGTCTTTGTTTTGCTATAGCTGAGTTTCACACCAAATTTATAACAACAGTTTCAATTTATTCAGAGAATCTTGCAGACTTGTACTGGATTTATTTAGAAGTATACCATCATCTGCATAAAGTAAAGAGCTGTGATTAACAATTTTGATATCAGGTTTAATACCACTTTCCTTCATAATGTGATCCATATAGATAATGAATAAAAGAGGGGATAATGCACATCCTTGTCTGACACCAGATTTAACATTAAACCATCTTCCTGTACTTCATTCAATTCTAACTGCTGAATTACAACTCAAAGACAAAGTACTGCTTTGTTATAATGCCCCGTTAACACCATACAACTATAGTGTTTGGAATAGCTTCTCTCTTGGCTCTTTGTCATATGCCTTTTCCCGATCTACAAAAACTTAAATACAGATCTTTGTTATATTCCCGTGATTTCTTAACTATTGGTTGTAAAGTGAAAATCTGATCCTGACAGCTTCTATTTGGCCTGAATCCAGCTTGTTCTTCACCATGCTTCCCTTCCACAATCTTTCTCAAGTATACTTGCATAAATCTTACCAAAACACTCCGTAGAGAAATACCTCTGTAATTCTCACATTCAGTTTTATTTCCCTTTTTGTATATGGGAACTATGAGAGTTCTACTCCAATGATCCGGAATTTGTCCCTCTGTCCAGGCCTTCTGAACTAAGCAGTGTAACCACTGCAAAACTTATATACCTCAATACTTCAGCATTTCTGGTCGAATATCATCTACTCCAGCCTGCCTTTCCATATTTCAGGCTTTTAATAGCTTTTTCTACTTCAGGTATGGATATGTATTCCTGATTTCATGCCTGTTGAATGTTTCATTTAGCAATTTTTCAAAATAATTACTCCATACATCAAGCATATCTTTTTCTCCAGTTTTCATGTTGCCTTTATCATCTCTAATTCCTTTTACAGCACTCTTTCCTCCATTTCTGAGCTTTTTCAACAGCCTCCAGAATATTTTGCCACATTCTTGATATTTATTTTCTATGTTCTCACCAAAGTCTTCCCATGACTTCTGTTTAGCTAATTTTACCCAGTGTTTAGCTTTCTTACATTTGTCTCTGCATTCTCTAAGAGCACAAGCTGACTTATTTGCCATTGATAGGAAGAATAATATACAGTGATATTCTTGGATTTTGCAAAAACATCTGATAGATTACCATATAAGTTGGTATACAAGCTGCATAGTATATTGGTTAGATGGATTAAAGATTGGTTCTCTAAACGATATCAGTAAGTTTTTTATGATGGAGCAGTGTCTCAAAATAGGATAACTGAGTAACCAGTGATGTGCCCCTGTGTTCTGTTCTTGGGTCCCTGCTGTTTAACTTGTTTGTAAAAGATATATCATGTGGACTGACTGGGGATCTTCATTTGTTTGCTGATGACATAAAGTTGGGAAGAATTATAAGTAGCTGCTGTTATTAATTCCATGCAAGAAGATTTGAATAGACTTTTTGACTTGGACAAAGGAGAGTGGAGAGGAGAGGACAAAGGAGAGAAGAAATATAAGGCTGTGTACGAAATGCCATATATACTGCAGGAAGTGGAGGAGATTAGAGATTAGTGATGATTTACATTAGAGTGAAGTTTAGAGGGCATATGACTAGTGTTGCAAAGGCCGCATGTCATAGTACTGCTATGATAAGAAGTACTCTAACTTGTAGGATAAGGAAGTTGTTGTGCCACTATATAAAGCACTGGTCAGACCACACCATTGTGCCAGATCTGATCATCTGATTTTCAGTGTGATGTGGAGACATCACACTGACATTGGAGAAGGTCCAGGGGCAAGTGACTAAGAAAATACCAGGTTTGGGTCTGCTGGCTATGGAGAGAGGTTGAAAAAATTTGGATTGCAGAATTTAGTGAATAGGAGGAAAAGAAGTGATGTGATAGACACATTAAAGTTAGTGAGAGGATTTTATCAGATTAATCCAGATGAAATTATAAAAAGAGTAGAAGGGAGGAGAGGGGAAAAACCAGAGGCCATTCCTGGAGGTTATGTAAGAGTGTGGTGAAGAGGGGTGTGAAGAGTGGATTTTTTACATGGATCATTGTCAGTGAATGGATTTTATGATTCAATACGATAAATATGTTCTTAATTGAATGACCCTCCCATGATGAGTCTGCCAACTCCATGGAGGGTATAATAATAATAATAACAGCAACAACAATAATAATAATAATTAACAAGAAAACAAAAATACAAATAATTTTGAAGAAAAAAATGCACTAACTACTGTCAGAAATTTCCTTAAAAAATTCTAAGTCAAGGCCCAGAATGCTATCAAATGTGAAATATTTTTAACAGCTGTAAAAACCACAAAAAATGTGGATTAGAAACAAGCATATCTGATTCATTCTAACAAATATACTAACTGAGCAGTCAGCATATCTGCTCTTCAACCAACAGGCTACAGTTTCAACTCCAGCTATGGGCATGGATGTTTGCAATTGTCTTTAAGTTGGAGATGAATTTCATTGCTCAGTGTGAGATCACTATCCACTGAAGGCCTAAAAGTGGCTATATAAAATTAATAAAAAACAGAAAAAAAAATCATTAGCTCACACAGTACAAAAGTACTATTATATGTTTACAAAAATCTTTTGTGGGTAAAAACCACATAAAAGATAGATATACCTAGCTTTTAGGAATTGATACTCACAGCACATCTTGCATTTTGATAAGCTTCTTCAACCTTTGCTAATGTTAACTGGAAGCATCCTCTATCTTTATCTGTCTGAAAGCCAAAAAGATTATATTAACATATATAAATAATTTTCCTCCATACAAAAAAATTATGTAAATAAAAAAACATAATAATTAATGATATTACAATTATTTTCATTTATTTGATATCAATTATTTTAATTCATTTCATATATAAATTTGCATAAAAAAAAGATTTCTATATATATATACGTATAGAATATGTCTTTTTTTTGAAGAAAAAAAAAAACTTCTATGACTTGGACTATAAAGCCGAAAGAGAACAAAAAATAGCATAAGATTTATTTATTTCTGAAATGGCATGACCAGTTTTGCCTTGCTAGAAGATTTCATAGAAGTGAAAAAAATCAGAAGTACACAGTACAAACATTACTTGAGTACAAATGACATAATATTAAATTAAAAATGGACTGCTGTCTTTTGAAGGAAAGACTAAAACTTGATCTAACTACATATATAGAAATCAAACATAAACAAACTATAAAACAGCTTCATACACATTCAAAATTATTTTACAAATCTTTGGAATTTTTAATAAAAAATTTAACCTTTTTTAATATTAGAAAATACTCTACAGAAAACTTCTAATAATACTGGTAAATTTATTTTCACTGTATTTAATACAAGGGACAATTTAAAGGTAATATTTTATGTGTGTGGTCTTTTTTTTATTCCTTCCCTCTGCTACAGTTTAATATACAGTGGCATAAAATTAACATTGGATTTCTCCTATTGTGGAATATACAATACATAAGTCTTTTACAAGTCTGCCAAGCATGGAAAAACAGTGTAATAAAATTTTTGATACATGAAAATGGGACTGCTATTGAAATTCACTGCCAATTACTAACATTACTCTCACCTAGCTGGCAAATCTCTATTTAAGTCTACAGCAGACAATCTTTGACTCATTTTGCTTTTCCTAACTAGTCAATGTAGTTTTCCTTTTTTGCCCACATTTGGCTACTTTTTTAATATATCCTCAAAATTTCAGCTTCCTTTGAAAATATCACCTCCAAATTACAAATTACAGTTTGGTTTCATCGATGAAGTATTACATAGTTTGTAACAGAAATTGTCAATTGTGGTTTTTAGCTGCCGACTTACTTTATGGTTGTTCATTAAGGTCATCTGAGGTTTCTATGAGGCAGTTGCAGATGTGAATACTATACATTACAGAACAAGAAACAACAATAGTGGAGATGACATTAATAAACAACCATAAAATAAGCAGGTAGCTAAAAACCACAACTGATGATTTCCATTACATGCTATGTAATACTTCATCGATGGAACCAAACAGTATGAATTTGACTTGTAATTTGGAGGTGATTTTCGAAGGAAGCTGAAATATAGAGAACATACTGAAAATGTAACTAAAAATAGCCAAAACATAATCCAAAATAGTTTAATAATAAGGTGTGACACCTTTTCACTACTTGTATGTAGGATATATGACTTCTACATTACTTAAACCTTAGTATCTTTTCTGGGTCTGGCTCCCACTGACTTCAAAGGTTGAAACCGATCTGGGTAGTGACTCTACCCATAATGCATAGCATTATACAGACCTGAAAGAATGTGTGCTTTGTATTATGGGATACAAGGAATTAATGTTAAGTCATTAGCTTCTATATACAAGTAGCCTAGTCGTGAAGGAACTTCACGTACAAACTTTGTTTGCTTACATTTGGGAAAAAGGATTAAAGAAGAATATAACTTCTTGGCAAACTTATTAATTTAATTGACTAGATTTTTTGTTTTTGAGAGTGGTGAATGGTGGAATGGGTTGGCATAATCAGTGAGTGAGTCTAAACTGAGGTATTATGTGAATAATGGTTATTGTGAGCTTTCCATGATAAGTCTTTCTAGTGCATACAGATGACTGAGTAATAATAAGAAGTAGAAAGTTGAGCAGCTGAATCAGCAATAACATCACAGATCACTATTGAAAGTGAACATTGGATTAGCAGCATGAGCTGTTAATTTCATTGTGTGGAAGTTCATTGATGTTTCACTGACAAATATCAGTCTCATCAAATAGATGAGGATGAAAGGCTGTCACTTACTGCTCCAACCTTACTGAAAGGAAGGCAATGCTCTCCTTCACAAAATTGTAACTGTGAATGAAAGTTGGGTTCACCATCAATTCAAAAATGAAAATACAGTCAATGGAATATTGCCCCCCCCCCCAAGAAATTCAAAATTCATCCCTTTTGCCAGAACATGCGCAGAGACTGTCTTTGGAGAACAAAGGTGTCACTTACCAGGACTACATGGTGAAAAAGATGACAATAAATTTGCAAAACTATGTGGTGATCATGAGAAAGCTCAACATTGAATTAAATGTGCTCATACCAAGGAAAATAACCATTGCTTTGCAACATGAGTGCCTCACTTCAATGGCTATCGAAGAGATCAGATATGAAGTTTTGAAATCCATCCTGAAGCTTGGGCTTTGCTATAGCAGACCTCTAGTTAGTTTTTAAATTGAAGACACAAATCTTAAGGATACCCTATCCACTTAGAAAAAGATAAAAAGGTCAAAGCAGGAAAAAAACCATCTGAAAAGCTTTACTATAACAGCTTGGAAATTTTGTCATTTGGCAGTGTTAAATACATCAAAAGACAGGAAGATTATATTGAGAAACAATGGATGATGATAAACACTTCAAACTATTATTTTTTTTATTTTGCTGCTAGCATCTTTTTTTTTTTTTTTTTTTCTGACGGACTATGAAAATGGAGGCATTACTTTCAGAATATTTATTCCTGTTACTCATCAACTAAAATGAAGAACATCTTAATATTCCATTTTAATGATACCAAAAATCATTAATTTCATGTTGTGTGTTGTTGGGCATGTGTTAGTGATGGAAAATCTGCTAAGCTACAACCAAGAACTGTCTATGGCAAGGGTTCCCAACCTTTTTGTTTCCTAGAGCACATTCTAAAATACCGGTAGGGCGATGAGCACCATCCATTTTTTCAAGCAAATTTTTTGAATTCTTTTGTTAAATGAATACATACAAAGTTTACATTATATAAAAATTTAAATATATATATATAAGTAAGTTAGTGTGATCTTTGGCATTGATTTCATTTCATTGGCCAGTGCTTCGTAATTAGGAGAATATGATGATATTCTAGTTCTTAAACTGGAATGAACAACTTCGAATGCACGTCTACTTTACATTGTATGCGTTTAATACTCGTCATGTGTCATTAACACATGCATCATATAGCATGCCATGAATTGTTTCGTGATTATTTCAAACTATACGGCACATGGTTGAACAGCGGCAGGCACACACAAATTGGTCGACGGGCACCATGGTGCCTGCGGGCATAAGGTTGGGAACCCCTGGTCTATGGCTTCCCTGAATGAAGGTTTCACTGTGCATTTATGGGAGAAAAAAAAAATGTCTATTCTGAAATGTTGCAGCCAATAACACCATCATAGCTGAAGTCTCCTGATAAGAGAAGTCCAAGAGAAAATTTTCAAGAAAACCAGTTTTTAGGCAGTTATAAGTGTCTTATCAGCATGCTTTTGTAGAAGATTTTAGTTTATTCATCATCACCAAATTCCTGATATATACCCTCGAGGGGTGTACAGGATATGATAGTACTACATGAAAAATTTATATCATTACTAACTTCCTATTTACAATTTTCCTCCAAATCAGTCTGTTATTTGTCAAGACTCCAATATTATCAGGTCTTATATATTCCAGATCTTCTAACACTTTTTACTGTATCAATCCACCTATATCTTAGCCTTCCTCTGGGTCTTTTTCCTGCCAACCTGGCAGGGAACACTTGTTTTGCTAATCTTTCCTCTCCCATTCTTCTTCAGTGACCATACCACCTGAGATTAGCTCTGCTAATGCATTCCTGGATGCTGACAACATCAAGTTCTTTCCTAATATCCTCATTTGTAATATGATATTGGCATTGATGTCATCTGTTCATGCCCCTAATCTTTCTCAGGACTCTCATATTTGCGGTCTCTAGTCTTTGGTCAAGTGTTTTACTTCTAACCCAGATCTCAGATCCATAAGTTAAAATTGGTTTAAACACTGTCTTGTATAGAGCTAATTTAGTGTTTTGACTAATTTCTCTCTTATTCCATATAAATTTATTCAGTCGAGTTCCTACCATACCAGCTTTGTTTATTTTGTTGTCTATTTCCATATTTAATTTATCATCTTCATTAAAAACCATGTCTAAGTAGATGAAACACTTTACTTGTTCTTTAAGTTCTCTGTTCACAATGCAGTTGATATTTTCAATTTCTGCCTATTTTCATTGTCTTTGTAATGCTGATCTTCATACCACATCTATTCCAACAGTTATTCAATTTAGTCAGGGAATCTTGCAGATTTGTAATGGATTTATTTAGGAGTATAACATCATCCGCATAAAGCAAAGATTAACACCTCCAATTTTGATATCAGGTTTAAGACCAACTTTCCTTCATAATGTGATTCATATAGATAATTAATAAGAGAGGGGATAATGTACATCCCTGTCTGACACCAGATTTAACATTAAACTATCTTCCTGTACTAACTTCAATTCTAACTGCTGACTTACAACTCAAATAAAGACTAAGTATTGCTTGATACAATGTCCAATTAACACCATATAACTGTAGCATTTGGAATAGCTTGTCTCTTGGCACCTTGTCCTTTTCCAGATCTACAAAACTTAAATACAGATCTTTGTTATATTCCCATGATTTCTCAACTATCTGTTGTAAAATAAAAATCTGATCCTGACACCCTCTACTGGGCCTGAATCCAGCTTGTTCTGCACCAAGCTTCTTTTCCACAATCCTTCTGAACCGTTTCTCAAGTATACTTGCATATATCTTACCAGGAACACTCAGTAATGAAATGCTTCTGTAATTCTCAGATTCAATTTTATTTCTCTTTTTATATATGGGTACTATGAGAGCTCTACTCCAATCATCTGAAATTCGTCCCTCCGTTCAGGCATTCTAAACTATGCAGTGAAGCCACTGTACAACTTTTATACCTCCGTACTTGAGCATTTCTGGTCAAATATCATCTACTCCTGCTGCCTTTCCACATTTCAGGCTTTTGATGGCTTTTTCTACTTCAAGTATGGATAGGTCTTCCTGACTACATGCCTGGTCAGTGTTTTTTACCACTGTACTGTCATCACTGCTTCTTTCATTTAGCAGTTTTTCAAAGTAATTACTCCATACTTCAAGGATATTTTTTCTCCTGTTTTCATGTCACCTTTATAATCTCTAATTCCTTTAACAGCACTCTTTCCTCAATTTCTGAGCTCTTCAACAACCACCAGAATACCTTGCATTTTCTTGATATTTATTTTCTATGTTCTTGCCAAAGTCCATCCATGACTTTTGATTAGCCAGTTTTACACAGTGTCTAGCTTTCTTACATCTGTTTCTGTATTCTCTAAGAGCGCAAGCTGACTTATTTGCCAGGAACTTTTGATATGCTTTCTTCATTTCCGTCAATGTCTCTTTAACTTCCTGTGTCCACCATGGAGTTCTGATTTTTATATCCTGGCACACAACCTCTCCAAATGCCTCCCTGGCTGAATCAATTAGTGTTTTCTTCAGGGCTTGCCACTGAATCTCCAAGGTTTGGTTCCTGCTCTCAAACTCTTTCATTTTTTCTTCAATAATATTTGTGTATTTTAGTCTACAGTTCACATCTGAGAGCTGCTCAACTTTTGTTCACTTTAAAACTTTCTTACATGTTCTTCTTTTCAATATGAAATTCAATTTTATCCTGCTCAAGACTAAATGGTGATCACTTCCAATTTCAAATCCTCTGTACACTCTGGTGTCCTAGACGAGTGGGAAAACATCACTAACAACAATAACAAATACTCAAGAAGTAGAGTAATTCTCATAGTAGGGTATATGTAAGTTCTGCTTGCTACAAACTTGGAATTTCTAGGTCTACCTACTCACTGATGAGACCTCAATAAAGGTTGAAACCGGTCTGGGTAGTGACCTTCTCTCACTCATAATGTAGAACAGTAATACAGCTCCTAGGAGCTGGGTTTCACATTATGGGGAAATATCAAGAATAGTGATCGGAGCTTGCTCTACCCTTACCATGAGTTGCCTCAGTGTTGCACTCCCTAAAGGGTCAGTTGTAACACTATCCAGGTATTTGCTTACTTGGACTCGCCGAACTTTATATATTTACTATATTAGACATGAAACTCTTTGAGTTTCTTATTCGGCTATGAAACAATATGGGATGTAATATCCCTTAACTTAAATAACATTTTGTATTTATTGCTCAGAAAGATCTCACCAGTATTTGTCTTTTTTGTTTCAGTCACCCCTATTATGTCAATTCAATTCCTCAGCTAGCTCCATTTCTTTGCCATTCAGACTTGTTATGTTGATAGTACCGACCTTGAACTCTGGTGAGGTTGAGTTGGGGTAAGTTTTAGGATTTGTTCCAGTAGCTGACTTTATGCTATTTGCCCTGGTTCCTGGAAAAAACAACAGGGCCTTTTTTAACCCCAGCCAGCATGAAATTCTGTCATGTTGTACCATCATTTGAAATTTTGGTTTAAGTCAATAAGAATACAATTTGGTCGGCTGAATCCCAAATTGCCAGACCAACCTCGTCCATTCAGTATCAAGTAGATACCTAACAGGGTGCACTACGAGAAGGTGAGGATTGGACATTAGGTCAGAAGCCCTGGTCGGTTCTCTGCATTCCTTTGAAGACTATGTGGAGGTCTCCTCTCAGTTATATAGCTTTGACCCTTAACACCCCCCTTTTTTTTTTTTAGTTTATTTATTATTTATTAAATCCATTCATCAATTGTGCCAATTGTAGAAATAGGCTGCAGGTAGGAGGGGCACATAGCAAAAGTGTCTAAAGCAGCTCATTAGATTACTTGGTTACTGAAGAATATTTGATGAGCAGAAACAAACACATTATTGTTCCTCTTTATTACATCTTGATAAGCCCCCATCTTGACTACTGCACACAGATCTGGATGCCAGAGTTTTTCTTAGTGATGATGAGGAGGTGGAGAAGATCTAGAGGCAAGTGACCAGGATGGTAGCAGGTCTATGGAATGAACTTTACAAGAACAGGTTGTTTGTGGGTGACAGAAACTGGTTGATAGGTGGAAAAGGGGTGATTGAGACATACAAATTACTGAAGGCATTTTACAAGATTAATTCAGGGGAAATTTTTCAGAACAGGTCTGGTAGTGGGAGAACTAGGACCCATCCATGGAAACTGAATAAGCATGTAGTTAGCAGGGGTGTTAGAAGTAGGTTTTTTTTGCTTGGAGAGTAGTGAATGAGTAGAATAGGTTGCCACTGGGTGCCATGACTCTGAATGAGTTCAAAGTGAAGTATGATAGGTATCGCACAAATGTTGGCTAGTTCATGACATGATATATTAGGGCTTCCCTCGATGAGTCTAAGGACTCCTTGGACTGGCCATAGTAATAATAATAATAATAATATTTTTCCAGCGAACAAACATGTTAAGTTACTGTGTATAACAGCAGGCAGACACTACCCAGAGACTTATTAACTCACCAAAAATCAACAAAGATATGTGTAGCTGTCAAAATAAGAAATTTTTAGCCTGACTTCAAAATATACATCCAATCCAAATAGGTTTTTGAAACAGTTTAATATATCAGTGTGCACATGCATACACACTGAGGAGGGATGCGAGGAGCACATGCATACACACTGAGGAGAGATGTGAGGAGCACATGCATACACACGTGAGGAGGGATGCGAGGAGCACAGATCTCATCTTCCTCCTCATTTCAAAACGATGTACATTCCCCACGTAAAAAGATTAACACATCAAAATTATGAGTTTTCACTGTCACTCCCCAGTGGCAGTGAAATTTTTGTCACTGTATTAAGCATATCAGTACAAGATGGGGAAAAAAAGTTAATTTAAAGAAAAGTTAGATCACATCCTTTTAAAAAAATCAGAGCATGAAGAATTCCCTCCCTTTCTTAATTAAGAAAAGATTAAACCTTAAGCACTTCCCACTGTTCTATTAGAGTACTTATTAGCAGCTGTTAATAACTGAAGTTTTTTTCATTAATGCAAAGCAATTTAATTCTGTAATAAAATATACATGCTTAACAAATGAAGCAGCTTCTGCAAATTTCTACTAGTTACTAGCAGAACACAATTACGAAAGGCTGTACTTTGAATTGTGTATGTGTTTTCCTCTCGAAGAAGCTCCTAATCATTTCAAGCACCGTATATGTGAACAAACTGAAGATAAAAAAAAAATCTCATTAAAGTAACCTCAGCTAAGCTCATTATTGGCCTTTTGCAAAAGAACCTCAATGGAACCTGAAGACTCATTGCAAAAGATCCACACTATCCACCTAAAATATATCATGCCTCTTCTTGAACACATTCACCAACAAAGCATCATCAATCTAATTGACAAGCTTAGGTGTTGGATGTTACTCATAACTTATTTTAATAGTATTACAACACCAAACAAACTAAATTATAAAATTATGTTTATTAATTGGCTTATATTTTGGCAGATTTCAAACCAGCATCTTCAGAGCAAACATGTTACAATTTACATACAACAATTAGCAAGTGAAACAAATCAAACTGTAACAGACAAAAGATCGAAAGTCCTAATTCAACACCCTCTAACGATGTAAAAAAAAGAAGTATTACAGTTGTGTAGGAGTTGACCTTAAGATAACAGTCTCCCAAATTAATGCAGCCATAGCTGTTAAGGTTAGAAGAAAGCTTAATAGACACTGTTGACTAAAAATAATTTTTCTGACTTGTAATTACTTCTATATAGACACATTGGTTTTCTTCCATCTAATCCTGTGTGAGGAGACATCCAAAGCATGGTCTTCCAGTCCAGGCTTGCTATAATAAAAGTAGTAAATGTATTTCTTATGTTCTCCAAAGCAGATGTTAACAACAGATCTTCCTGAGCATCCATAGTAAGCTAAGTCACAGGGAACTTTATACACACCAGAATATGCTAGAAGATGGAGTTTGTCCTTGTTAATTTGACATGCGGTTTGAATGTGGTATGAAGCTTATATCTTATTAGTACTTTGGCTATCTTTTCAGATGTACTGTGAATTTATTATTACTATTATCAACAGACCTCACGGAGTACAGAAAGACTCATCGTGGGAGGTCCCACTCTCACATGCACAGCTCATTGTGCCTTGACTTAAATGCATTCACTGTCCCTGCATCCACCACTCTCAGGCAATGCTTTCCGATCACCCACCACTCACCATGTAAAAAAAACTATTCATCACCTCCCCCCCCCTTGTTCACACCCACCTTATACAGCTTCCAGGGATGGCCTCTCGTTCTCCCCCCCCCCCTTCTCCAGATATTCTATGAAAAATCTTATCCATGCTAATCTGGTAATTACCCCTTAGCACTTATGTGGTTCAATCATGTCTCCCCTCTTCCTTCTATCCACTAGGCTCTGTAATTTGCATTCTCTCAATATGTCCTCATATTCATATTCCAAAGACCAGAAACAAACTTAGTATCTGGACCCTCTCCAACATCTCGTTATCCTTTTGAAAACCTGGCAACCAAATCTGTGCACAGTAATTCATATGCAGCCTGATCAAAGTCTTATACAATGGAATCAAAACATCCTTACTTCTACATGTCAGTGTTCTCCACATCATTCTCATAATCTGCTGTGCTGTCCTCACAATTTTAACAAAATGTCCATGAAATTTCAAGTCTCTATCCACCACAACCCCCAAATCCTTTATCTCCTCCACCTCCTCCAAAATATCCCCACCAATCTTATACTCTGCATCCCAAATTTTAAAACCTCATTTTGTAACATTAAACTAACATCTCCCAAAACACACACTTGCCCATTCGGACAGTCTATTTAGGCCATCTTGTAAAGCTACAACATTGTATAACTTTGTATCATCTGCAAACAATTGTATATCACCATTTAAGCCCTTTCCAATGTCATTTACATACAAATTAAACAACAACAATGGCTTAAAACAGACTTCTGGGTCACAGCATTAGTGACTTTCTTCTCATGGGATATCACCCCCCCCCCATATACAACCTGTTGATACCTATCAGACAGTTAATCTCCAATCCAATGAACTAATTCTACTACTCAATCCCATCTGTTCAAATTTAACCACTAGTTTATTGTGGTAATCTATCGAAAGCCTTTGCAAAATCTAAATATACTACTGTATATGCATCTCCATATTCGTCACCTTGTTATAATAAGTAAGCAGATTGCTAAAACACGATCTTCCTTCAGCAAATCCATGCTACCCATTAAAGAGAACTCTACTGCTGTTCACCTAGTAGAGTTCCCTGGGTGGACAGCAGCCAGAGAACTTCTTCAACACCTTGACCACAACTCCAGGCAAGCAGATTGGCATATAATTCGAAGGCTTAGTCTTATCACCTCCTTTATGAAGCAGAACAATTTTGCCATCTTTCCATTCCTTTGGGACCTGGGCTAATCTAAGATTCATGTTGAAAATGTATGCTAAAGGTGTTGTTAACTCCCTGAAACATTTCCTCAGACATGCCGTGATATACCATCAAGTCCCATGGCCTTATTGACATCAAGTTTACTCAATTCCTCATACCTCCTGCTCAGTCACCATCCATGGTTCCTCCCCTATCACCACTGCTCTCAAGTTCTGCATTATGTTGCAATCACAAGGATGGAATACTTTAATAAACTGCTCATTTAACACCTCTACAATATCCTCAGTATTTATCATTTTCCCATTATTACTGACCAACATCATCCACCCATAATAATTCTTCCTTCTAAATTCACGATACAAGAAATTATATACTTGGTTTAATCCATTATCCAAGTGTAAGCAAACAAAGTTTGTGCCTAAAGTATCTTTCAGGACTGGGGCAACTTGTGGCAAAGGTGGTATAACTTCTCATCACTTGCCTCAGTATCCCATTATGCAAAGCACATCTCCTTGTGGACATATATAATGCTATGCATTAAGGGAAGGGTCACTACCCAGACTGGCTTCGACCTTTATTGAGGTCTCATCAGTGGAAGTCAGACCCAAAGGTGGTGATACTAAGGTGGAAGTAATGGAGAAGTCATATTTCCATATACCAGTTGCTAAAAGGTGTCACACCTTGTTATTAAAAATACTCTGGATTAGAGATAGATAGTTGTTGAAAGTTTTTCACTTGGTTATATTATAAATCAAAGATACCAAGAAATTATATACTTGGTATAATCTGTTATCCAAGTGTAAGCAAACAAAGTTTGCACCTGAAGTATCTTTCAGGATTGGGGCAACACATAGCAAAGGTAGTATCACTTCTCATCATTTGCCTGACTTCTCCATTACTTCCATCTTAGTATCACCACCTCTGGGTCTGGCTCCCACTGATGAGACCTCAATGAAGGTCAAAACCGGTCTGGTAGTGATCCTTCCCTTAATGCATAGCATTATACATGTCTGCAAGGAGATGTGCTTTGCATTATGGGATACTGAGGCAAGTGATGAGAACTCATACCACCTTTGCCACGAGTTGCTCCAGTCCTGAAAGATACTTCAGGTGAAAACTTTGTTTGCTTACACTTGGATAATTGATTAAACCAAGTATATAATTTCTTGGTATTTTTAATTTATAATATAACCAAGTGAAAAACTTTCAACAATTGTTCCTTCTGCTGGCCACATATAGAAAAAAAATCCCTAGGATTTCTTTTAGTGTCATTTGATAATTGCTGCTCATACCGCACTGTTGCTACCCTTACTAAGCGAGTCAACTTCCTTGCTTTCTCTTTGTGCTCCTCGTGTAACTGATTATCTCCTTATTTGTGCTGCCTCTACAATGCCTTTTCTTCTAGATTGTATGCTTCACCTATTCAGTAATCTATTTTATGCCTACCTTATTTAATCTCCTGACCTTTGTAATACACTCAAGTCACTGCCTCTGACAGATAATTCCTCAGTAGAGATCAAGCAGCACTGATTTCCTTCCCATGCAAATTTTTTTGCCATAATTACTCTCCTTATAGTTCCACATGTAACTCCTTCTCACAAAAGTCCTGATATGGCTGGCTGCTACCAACTGGAGGATGATGTGTCACTTCATTTACAACAATATCTTCTGACAAGATAATCAAATCGAAGATCCCTGATCCACATGTGGCCACTGTTATGTACTGCTCAAGATAGTTATTCCTTAAAAACTCGAGAAATTCATTCTCTGGTTCCTGATGCTGTCTCTTCATTCCAATCTATATTACCATAATTGAAATTGCCTATAATGATCATTCTTTTTTATTAGCCAGACCAATTGGTCTAAACATTTCCTTCTCAATGCCTTCCCCATTACTAGGTCTATAGCAACACCCTAACAAACATTTCATCCGGTTCACCTCCACTTCACACCATACTTCTTCAACATCACTGTCATTATTTGCTCCTGGCATCTCCACCCTGGATGGTCACAACTCCTATGCTATCATTAATAACATTCCTCCACCCTTTTTGCTTTGTCTGGCTTCATGAAAGACTACATATTCCATCTCTGCTATCCATTCCTATCTATCATCACTGATACTACAGCCCTCCCCAGACCTAAATATCACCCGCACATCCTTAACCGTCTTAATCCTTTCTTACGCACTCACACATCTACTCCTGAAACCATCATCCACAGTTTACACAGTGTTCCCCCTGTCCACTCTATGTTCTCTCTCTCAACTTGCACCATTCACAAACTTGCCTACCTTACTCACCTACTCTTCCACAACACCACTTACTTCTCAGGTCTTACATTCACTCTAGTCATTCTGTCTTGCAACAGTTTCTCCAAATGACTCACACCAAATCCATTCAAATGTAGTCCATCTCTTTTATATAGCTATATCTGCCCCTCAAACTCATCCTATACATTCATAAAATGAACTCTTTTCTCCAAACACAACTTTGCTAGCATACCATTCAAAATCTTTGCTTGCCTTATCATCAACATACCTGGGCAACACACCGATTACATACCTACCACACTTATCTTTCACTCTCTTTAACAGTCTCATGACATCCCTCCATACACACTTCTTGTTACCAGTCAGATCATTTGTGCCAGCTACCACTAATGATATATATGGGATAGGAATGGGAGTGTTTTGCTACTGTGTGTTTTGGGAGGGAAAAGTAAGAGGGTCAAGTATTTGCCGTTTGGCACCACAAGCAAGACACACTTTGCATTCTTTTGTAACTTACCTAACAATCAACACCAAAATTCACTTCACAATAGAAAAAAAAAAATAAAACAACCGTTAGCCTTTTCTTGACACATTAGTCACTCACCTTTCAGATGGTTCCCTATCTTTTTCCATTTATAAAAAGCCAACACACAAGATGGTATCTACATAAACAATCACACCATCACCCAGCCCTACAGTATGAAATTTCAAAAACACTTACACACAGAACTAGAGTCTGTCAACTGTCTTTGCCATACTTTCTTGGCCAATGACTACAGCTCCTAAAAAACAGATCATTTGTTTTGTAAAATCATAAAATATGCATGGCCCTCCTACTTTGCCTACCACCCCCAAACACACGAGAAAAAAATACCACTATTCCATGCAAACTGTAGCATGTTGTTTACTCTAAAGATGTTGGTTTGAAATCCAACAAAATATAAGCCAGAATGTAAGCAAAAAAAAAAAAAAAAAAAGTTATGAATAACGTCCAACACCTAAGCTTGTCAATTAGATAGATGAATTCTTTGTTGGTGAATGATTTTAAGAAGAGGCATGATAGATTTGGGGTGGATAGTGTGGATCTTCTGCGATTAGTCTTCATGCTCCATTGAGGTTCTCTTGCAACAGGCTAATACTGAGTTGAGGTAATTTTAATGAGATTTTTTTTTATCTTCAGTTTCTTCACAAAAAAATACTTGAAATGATTAGGCGTTTTTGGAGAGGAAAACACACTATTCAAGGTACAACCTTTATTAATTGTTGAAATTTTCCATATTGGTAATATAAAGAATTGGGATACACGGAAGCTCACAACTGAGAGGAGACCTCCACATAGCCTTTAAAGGAATGCGGAGAACCGACCATGGGTTCTGACCTAATGTCCAATCCTCACCTTCTCGTGGTGCACCGTGTTGGGTATCTACCTGGATACTGAACGAACAAGGATGGGCTGGCAAATTTGGGATTTAGCCGACCAAATTGTATTCTTATTGGCTTAAACCAATATACAAAATGATGGTACAACATGACAAAATTTCATGCCGGCTGGGGTGTTGCCCGGTAAACAAGGCCCACGTTGTTTTCACCAGGGAACCAGGGCGAACAGCAAAAAGTCAGTTACTGGAACAAATCTGAAAGCACACCCCCAACTCAACATCACCAGAGTTAAAGATCGATACTATCAACATAAGAAGCATGAATGGTAAAGAAAAATGGAGCTAGCTGAGGAATTAGATAAGTACCAGATCGACATAATAGGGGTGACTGAAACAAAAAAGACAAAAACTGGTGAGATCTTTCTGAACAATAAATGCAAAATGTTACATTCAGGCAATGACAATCAAGGAAAAGAACAGAGAAGCCATAGTATTCAACACTAAATACGAGGTTAATCTTCTTGAATGGCAGACAATTTCAAGTATAGTGATGTGGGCAAATATTAGAATGGGTAACTGGACAATGAGACTTATTTGTGCCTATGTTCCCACAGAAGGCTCTACTAAGGTAGAAGTGGAGGAATTCTTTGAGGCTCTAGAGAAAGCAACTGACACAATGAAAAAGGAAAAGTTGGTCCTTGTCGGGGATCTAAATTGCAGAGTAGGAAGTGATTGTCAGACATACAAAAATGTTTTGGGAAAATTTGGAGAAAAGAGCAAAGCTAATAATAATCAAATACCTGTTGGATTTCTGTTCAGGACATGGACTGGTTATTACTAATACCATGTTCCAACATAGCCAGTCTGGTTGGCCGAGTGGTTAGCATATCTGCTCTCCAGCCAAAAGCCAGTGGGTTCGAATCCTGCTGTGGGCATGGATGTTTGTGATTGTCTGTGAAAATACTAGTGGTGGTGATGGGCAGTAGATGGCGTTGGTGCAGTTGGTGGATTGTGAGTGGTAAAGATAGAGAGAGGTTGAGTGGATGCCCTCCCTCGATGAGTCTTTGGACTCCCTGGAGGTGTCACGTAATAATAATAAAATTGTGCACAAATTCACATGGAGAGAAGAGGCAAGGAATAAGAAATCTCTCTTTGACTATGTTATTGTTGATAGTGATGTTATCTCCCTGGTGCAAGACACCAGAGTGTACAGAGGATTTGAAACTGGAAGCGATCACTATTTAGTCTTGAGCAGGATAAAATTTAATTTCATATTGAAAAGAATGACATGTAAAAAAGTTTTTAAGTGAATAAAAGTTGACCAGCTCTCAGATGTGATCTGTAGACTAAAATACACTAAGTTTATTGAAGAAAAAGTGAAAGAGTTTGAGAACAAGAACCAAACCTTGGAGATTCAGTGGCAAACCTTGAAGAAAACCTTGATTAATTCAGCTAGAGAGGCATGTGGTGAGGTTGTCTGCAAGGATAGAAAAATAAGAACTCCATTGTGGACACAAGAAGTTAATGAGGCAGTGAAGGAAAAGAAGGAAGCATATCAAAAGTTCCTGACAAATAAGACAGCTTGTGCTCTTAGAGAATACAGAGACAAATGTAAGAAAGCTAAACACTGTGTAAAACTAGCTAAACAAAAGTCATGGGAGGACTTTGGCAAGAACATAGAAAATAAATATCAAGAAGGTGGTAAGATATTCTGGAGGTTGTTGAAGAAGCTTAGAAATGGAGGAAAGAGTGCTCTAAAAGGAGTTGGAGATGATAAAAGTGAAATGAAAACGGGAGAAAAAGATATCCTTGAAGTATGGAGTAATTACTTCAAAAAATTGCTAAATGAAACAAGCAATGATAGCACAGTAGTAAAAAACACTCAACAGGCATAGTAAGGAATACATACCCATACTTGAAGTAGAAAAAGCTATCAAAGGCTTGAAATGTGGAAAGGCAGCAGGTGTAGATGATATTCGACCAGAAATGCTGAAATATGGTGGTATAAAAGTCTTACAGTGGCTGCACCGCATAATTCAGAAGGACTGGACAGAGGGATGAATTCCTGATGATTGGAGTAGAGCTCTAATAGTACCCATACATAAAAAGGAAAATAAAACTGAATGTGAGAATTACAATGATATTTCCCTATTGAGTGTTCCGGGCAAGATTTATGCAAGTATACTTGAGAAACGGAAGAATTGAGGAAGAAAAGCTTGATAAAGAACAAGCTGGATTCAGGCCAAACAGAGGCTGTCAGGATCAGATCTTTACTTTACGACAAATAGCTGAGAAAGCACGGGATTATACTAAAGATCTGTATTTAAGTTTTGTCGATCTGAAAAGGCTTATGACAAGGTGCCAAGAGAGAAGCTATTCAATACACTACAATTATATGGTGTCAATGGGGCATTATATCAAGCAATACTTAATCTTTATTTGAGTTGCAAGTCAGCAGTTAGAATTGAAGGAAGTACAGGAAGATGGTTTAATGTTAAATTTGGTGTGAGAGAAGAATGTACATTATCTCCTCTGATATTCATTATCTATATGGATCACATTATGAAGGAAAGTGGTATTAAACATGATATCAGAATTGGAGATGTTAATGTCAGCTCTTTGCTTTATGCTGACGATGTTATATTTCTAAATAAATCCACTACAAGTTTGCAAGATTCCCTTACTATATTGAATAACTGTTGTAATAGATATGGTATGAAGGTCAGCAATAAAAAGACAAAGACAACGAAAATAGGTAGAACTGTTGAAAATGTCAACTGTGTTTTGAATGGGGAACCTGTGTAACAAGTAAAACATTTCAGCTAATTAGGCACGTTTTTTAGTGAAGATGATAAATTAAATATGGAAATAGACAACAGAATCAACAAAGCTGGTATGGTAGGAAGTCAACTGAATAAATTCATATGGAATAAGAGAAATATTACTTGGAAACTAAATTAGCTGTATACAAGACAGTGTTCAAACCAGTTTTAACTTATGGATCTGAGAGCTGGGTCAGAAGTAAAACAATAGACCAAAGACTAGAGACCACAGATATGAGAGTCCTGAGAAAGATTAGAGGTGTGAACAGATGGCATCAATGGCAATATCATATTAAAAACGAGGATATTAGGAAAGAGCTTGACATTCAGCATCCAGGAATGCGTTAGCAGAGCTAACGCATTCCTGGATGCTGAATGTCACTTAAACAGAATGGGTGATGAAAGATTAGCAAAACAAGTGTTCTCTGTCAGATTGGCAGCAAACCGACCCAGAGGAAGAGTAAGATATAGGTGGATTGATACGGTACAAAGTGCCTTAGACAATAGAAATATAAGATCTGATAATGTTGGAGTCTTGACAAGTAACAGACTGATTTGGAGGAAAATTGTAGATAAGAAGTTAGTAACGATGTAAATTTTTCATGTAGTACTATCATATCCTGTACACCCCTTGAGGGTACGTGTCAGGAATTTAATGATGATGATGGAAGCTCACAACATAGCATCTACAAACATGGTAATTCCTTGTGCATTATTTGTTTTTCTTAAAAAATACTCTCACTTACCTCATCAGTAAGAGGTATTGGCCACATTTCTACTAAAGAACGTTGTACCATATCAGTATATATTCGACCATATACAGGAGTAGGTGATAATATTACTTCTGCAAAAATAAAGTAAAATTAAAAATTAAACTCTGCAAATCAAATCTATAGCATGCACTGTAAATTATTCCCGGAATGCATTCTTTTATAATTAATATTTAGATGGATCTTACTGTTTCGATTTTCTTATTCTCAGTAACATTAATTATGTCAATTAGCTCAGTTCCCCTGCACTCTGGAAGTTCCCTGCCTTTCTCATTGATGCTCTGCACAGGAACAGTGATTATTTTCAGTCTTGCAGATTTCAGCAGCTGAGTTTACACTGTTTAATCAAGATTGTTGATGAAAAGAAACTTGTATAATTAGATCACATTCAAAACAATAATTATCAGTACTTGGTTTTAACCAATACAGAATATTAGTTAACTTAGTTCAAATTTGATTATCTATACATTCATTCAATATTATTATTGCACCCTCCATGGAGTCTGCAGACTCATCTTGTTCATTTAATTAACAATATAGTTATCATACCAAATCTTAAAATCCTTAACACCCCTTGCATTAACAACACATTTTGATAATGCATTCCATTCACTGATAATTCTAAATGCAAAAAATCTACTCCTCACACTCATCTTCGCCACACTCTTATATGACTTCCAGGAATGATCTCTGGTTTTCCCCGCTCGCCTTCTACTCTTTTTCTAATCTCATATGGATTAATCTGAGATTCAATCCTCTAACTTAAATGTCTCTATCATATCACTTCTTTTCTTCCTATCCACTGACTTCTACAATCTACATTTTTCAACCTGTCTCCATAGCCAGCAGACCAAAATCCTGATATTTTCTTAGTCACTTGCCTCTGGACCTTCTCCAATGTCTGCACATCACACTGAAAATCAGGTGACCAGATCTGGCACAACAGTCTAGGTGTGATCTGACTAGTGCTTTATACAGTGGCACAACAACTTCCTCATCCTACAAGTTAGAGTACTTATCATAGCAGCACTACGATGTGCAGCCTATGCAACACAAGCCATATGCCCTTTAAACTTCAGTCTACTGTAAATTCACTAATCTCATCCACTTCCTGCAGTATACATGGCAACGTCCATATAGTATATTAAGGCCCAATATTAAGTGGAAGGTGTTATATTTTGGAGTGCAGAAATATATGGCAGGCCAAAATATAACACCTTGCACTTAATATTAAAACTACAACCGCACCCCTTTGTCAAAGTCAAAAATCTATTCAAATCTTCCTGCAGGGAATTAACAACAGCAGTGCTACTTATAATTCTTCCCAACTTTGCATCATCAGCAAACAACTGAAGATTCCCCAGTGTCAGTCCACATGATATATCTTTTACAAACAAGTTAAACAGCAGGGGCCCAAGAACAGAACACAGGGGCACATCACTGGTTACCCAGTTATCCTTTTTAGAGACACTGCTCCATCATACACAACTTGCTGATATCATTCAGAAAGCCAATCTCCAATCCATCTAACCGATATACTATCTATTCCAATCCTCTGTAGCTTGTATACCAACTTATCATTTGATAATTATCAAACGCTTTAGCATAGTCCAAGAATATCACTGTATATGATTCTCCCTTACCTAACACACTTGTTACCTTATAAAATACAAGTAAATTGCTAAAACATGACCTACCCTTTACAAGTCCATGCTGACATCATAAAGAATCCTATGTCCATCAACCAAATCCTGTATTCTATTCCTAAGCAATCTTTCCAACACTAATTGGAAATTTCTGTCCTAGAACCATGCTCGTGGGGTGGTATATTTTGCCTTCTTTCCAATCCTTTCCACTCGGCAAGGTTGGTTGGCCGAGTGGTTAGCGGTTCTGCTCTCCAGCCAAGAGGCTGCAGGTTCGAATCCTGCCATGGGCATGGATGTCTGTGATTGTCCTACAAACTCTTTGTGGAAAGGGAATCTGCAACCCTACCACTTATTCTAAAAGACTTCACTCCCAAAACCCGTTGAGGTACAGGAATGACCATACGGCATCTCAGACATCAAATGTGAAAATTTTTTCCACTCCTGAGGAACCCTATCTACTGCAAGATTTTCATTAAATAATCAGGTCAGGGACATAGCCAACTCCAATGCACATTCCTTAAAAATACATGGTGATATATCATAAGTGAAATTCTTTCACTTATATATCAAAAGATATATAAGTGAAAGAATCAGAATGGCTCCCACTGAAGAGACCTCAATAAAGGTCAAAGCTAGTCTGGGTTGTGGCCCTTCCCTTAATGAATAACATAAGACATATCTGCAAGGAGATGTGTTTTGCATTATGGGAGATACTGAGATAGGAGGGTTGGTAGCTTGCTCCACCTTTGCAAGGAGTGCCCTGGTGTTGTACCACCTTACCCCAGTCCTGAAGATACTTTCAGGCGCAAACTTTGTTTGCTCACACTTGGATAAAGGATTAAACTAAATTTATTATACCCTAACCAAGTGAAAAATAAACTTTCAACATCTTTCTCTAAATCCAGAGTAATTTATTAAAAAAGGGTGGCACACCATTTTGCAACTATTATAGGTAGAGATGACCTGCTAATGCTTCTGCCTGGTATCTCCACTTGGGCCTGGCTCCCACTGAAGAGACCTCAATAAAGGTCGAAACTAGTCTGGGTTGTGGCCCTTCCCTTAATGCATAACATTAGACATATCCGCAAGGAGATGTGTTTTGTATTATGGGAGATACTGAGATAGGATTTTGGTAGCTTGCTCCACCTTTGCAAGGAGTGCCCTGGTGTTGTACCACCTTACGCCAGTCCTGAAGATACTTTCAGGCGCAAACTTTGTTTGCTCACACTTGGATAAAGGATTAAACTAAATTTATTACACTTCTACTCTGTGATTTTATGTGGCACACTAAGTCAGGTTGTGCTTGTTGGTGCTCCTAGGCATTTCCACCTCACAATAACATCACTTATAGTTCATTGGGTCAGCTGAAGCAGGGCAGAAATTTTCTGAACTGAATTGTTGTAGAGATGCTATCCTATGGTAGTGCAACATTGAAAGTCACTGAGCTCTTTGGCATGACCTATTTTACTATTAATGTTTGTCTAAGATGGCAAGACCATGTGCTTCTTTTTATACCTGTATGAGCCACAGTTGTCATGTATATAGCCATATTCACTAGTACAACAGGGTGTCCAGATATATATTTTTTTTTTATCAGATAGCGTGACACAGTCTATAAAAGAATCCCAAAAGAAAAAAAATCTAAACAGCCACACCTCAGCCTAAGTTGAGAGGAGGGGGGGGGTTAAGTTATGAAATAGAGTAGGGGGATATTTTATTAAAAAATTTTTTTTGAAATATTATTTATTAATACTGAAAAAAAATAAACATCCAAGTGGGCATGAATTAATGTAATGTTTCTTGTTCATCATCATGCACATATGCTGTAATTTTCATCTTTAAACATGCAGAGAGATGTGTATTGTTCAGACAGTTTCTTGGTTTATTTTTAATATAGTTCATGTTCAAAAATATTTGCTCACAGAAATTCACATACCTAACACAAGCACTATATAAACACTTTCTTGTACTTCAACACTCTGCAGTACAAGTGCTCTGCTTGAGATGTGCAGAAAAACTAAACTGAGAATTATCTGCAGCTCACAATTATTGTACATGTAAGATAAAAGTAAAAGATCCACAGTTACTTGTTCAAAGATCTGCACGTTGCCAATCCTTGGTCTAGAGATAGAATTTTATTGTGAGGACTGGCATTTTATTCTTCCCATTCTAGTTATACTCTAATTCTTTTCTCTCTTTATGTCACATACCAAGTAAATTTATAGCAAGCTACACCATCCTCATTCCAAAACTTAATACAGATCATATCTTAATCAACAGCTGGAGGCCTATTTCTCTATCTAATACCAACTATAAGATGTTTTTTTTTTTTTTTTGCATTATCAACAGCAGTCTCAGAGTAGGAATGAGACATAATCAAAATCACATGGGTGTATGGAGTTCCAGACCAAGTAATAGAATTTAATCTGTTACTGCTATGTGATCTGCTCTGCCTAGTTAATATGAAAAGCCAGTCAATGACAGTACTCTTGGTGGATCTTACTCAAGCATTTAGTAATGTCTAAAATCCCCTTCTGTTCTGCATCCTACAGCAAACTGAAATAGGTAAAAGGCAGCTATCCATCCTTAAACGAGCCTATGCCTATACAACTATCCACCTTCTAGTCATGGGTTCATATCAGATCTGGTCAAAATTCAAAAAAGGAGTGAAGTGAGGTTGTCCTCTCAGTCCCTTGCTCTTTGCATTTTTTGCAGGAAGATAACAATTTATATTCTGTACAAGGTATACCAGTTCCCTCAATTATGAAGGAAAATAAAGTATTAGCATATGCAGATGATGTAGTGAGCAGTTTGAAGGATAATGATTCAATATACATCTTTTTTGGTATCTCAGATAAAATTCTGCAAAATAAGTGGATTAACTGCCAATGCTGACAAGACAAAATTAAAATTTGTTGGAAGATGCTATTTCAGAGGCATTCCCTTTGGACTAACCTCTAAGAGAGAACCTCTCACTATACTTGGAATTCCCTTCTCTACCTATCCAATATTCCCATTTAAAGAACTTATACACAAAAACATTAAAACCCTGAAAGACTGGAAAATTAGGCTACTATCCTTTTCATCTAAAGCCATAGCACTTTATAATCTTCTCTGTTCAGCTGTACATAATAAATATTACAGACAATCCAGAAGATGAATCCAGCTAATGCCAAGAAGTTAAAAAGGAATTTCTTCAACTATCAAAGAAGAATGCAGACTTAGGGCTTCCAGCATTAAAATTCTGCTATTTAAGAAATACAGCCTCAAAAATCCATAAAACATTTCAGACCAATTGTGCATGTACAGACCTTTTCAGATGCTAACTGGGTTTTCACCTTGCACTATTTGGAATAAATGATTACAATGACACAGTTGGGTACTAACAATGGCATTCTCTTTAATAACTTACTGAAGTTCTAAGGATACTCTAACAGGAGGGATGTTGCTTGGAGAACTGCATAGTTCACCTTCCAATCTGTAACGTGTTACAGATTGGAAACAGTAAAACATTAATTCATTCTACACTTGCCCTGTGTATTTGGAACAGATTATATAGTAAGTTGGACATTCCATGACTTACAACAGAACTGGATCTTTTTTTTTTCCCCCTGCAATACTCCTACCTGTAAGCAATGGAAAGAGAATTGTGATTTTTATAATTAATGAGTAAAAATATCCTTTATGGAAAGTTAGGGGTAAAAAAAAAAAGATGGCTTTGAAAACCAGCAGTAAGAGATACAAATGCTTTACAACATAGCATTATGAAAATTGTAATTAGAAGCGTTCTGGGAGATACAAAATTTCTGGCTAAGTGGTGTAGACCAGTGCTTCCCAAACTTATGGATTACACCAATTTCAAAAAATTAAAATATTTCACAGCCCCCCCCATTGAAAAAAAAAAAAATCATGATACAGACATATATTATAATATTTCTTGTTTTATATTCAATACAAAACATACACAGCGAATCTTGCAAAAATCAAATGCAAATATTACATTTTTAGCATCTTATAGACACATTTGACATGATCTTAAAACATTTGACTAAGTCTCAAAACATTTTAAATTTGATTTCATTATTTCACGGTCCCCTCAACAAAACTAACGGCCCCCAAGGGGGCCGCAGCCCACACTTTGGGGAGCACTGGTGTGGATAACCCACAGTATGCTATATTTACCAGGAGGATGAGATAAAATTCTGTCTATTTTTATTATGAGAGGTTTTTCGCATGGTTCCAGTGAAATAATTGCATTCATGGAATGTGGAATATATGACCTACATCCAATTACATGTAGTAAATCTGGTTATAGCCAATAACATTTGTTGGATGTAGCTACCATCTTAACCAAATTCAAACTTCCCCAAAGCAATCTTCTTCTTCTGCAGCTTGTCCCACTTAAGTGGGGGTCACTGTTTTTGGTGAGTCTCCTCCACATCCTCTTGTCTTGGGCTGTAACCACATCCAAGTTCTTCCTCCTCAAAGTCCTCCTTCACCAACTCCCTCCATCTCTTCTTTGGCCACAGCACTTCCTCTTCCCCTGCACATCCATCTGCATGACTTTCTTCCCACATATTCGTCCTCCCTCCTCATCATATGATCAAACCATCTCAACCTTGTCTCCTGTATCTTCGCTCCTAAGTTTGTAACTTTCCTCATTCCCCTCACATAGTCATTTCTCAGACAATCCTTTCAGGTCACACCGCACATCCACCTAACCATTCTCATCTCTGCTACTTCCATCTTGCTGATGTTATTTTCCTCAGGGCAACAGTTTCCATAGCATATGCATAGTCATATGCTATGGAAACTGTGACTATGAGATCAGCATAGTCACAGCTGGTCTCGCTACTGTCCTATAGATTTTGCCTTTTAGATTGATCAGCATTCTCTTATCGCATAGCACTCCAGCCATCTCTTTCCAGTTCCTCCAGCCCGCACATATCCTGCATCCCACTTCCTTCTCAGCCTCTCCATCCTCTTCCACTGTTGAACCTAAGTATCTATCTAAAGTCCCTAACCTTCCTGATGACATTTCCTTCCAGCTCCAGATCTGTCTCCTGGCCACCGCCCACTTTGCAACACATATACTTTGTCTTACTTCTGCTCAGTCTCATACCGCTCTCTTCTAGTACTTTCCTCCATCTTTCCAGTTTAGCTGCCACTTCTTCTCTTGAATCTGCACACAGCACGATGTCATCCACATACAACACTGTCCAAGGCATGTCTTCTCTCACTTCCTCCGTCACCACCTCCATCACAATATTAACAGGAATGGACTTAAAACTGACCCTCGATGCAAGCCAACTGTCACTTGAAAACTTTCTGTCTGTCCCAGGCAGGTTAGAACTCTTGTCTTCACATTTCTGTACATCTCCTGCACCAACCTGACATATTTCTCTGGTACCTTCTTCTCCTTTGGACACCTCCAGACTTCTTGCCTTGGCACTCTATTGTACGCTTTCTCCAGATCAATAAACACCAGATGTGTTATGGATTTAATGATATATAGGGAACCATGAAATAACAAACAAGATTTACAGTCCAACATTAGGATACAATAGAATCGAACTGAATCTGCATGAATATCATATTAGAATGATAGAATCATTCTAATATTATTATTAGAATGATAGAAAAATCAGAATCTTCCAATTTATTTGGTAATCTATAAATTAAAGATGCCAAGAAATTATATTCTTTCTGGAGCTACAATGCAGTCAGCACTACACGCATGTGGACTTATCATTCACTGAAAAAAATTCATCAGCATGTTCGATGTAAACTCCCCTCCGTCAATCTAGCTGACATGAAGATATTTGTCATACTTTACCAAAAGAAGTATATGCTGTCATCAGAAAACTCAATAACAAAAAATCCCCTGGACCTGACAAAATCGCCAACAAGGTTATAAAAGCACTCCCTCACAAAGCTGTCATGCATGTAGTAGCCATTATCCTTTATCCAAGTGTAAGCAAAGTTTGCTCATGAACTTCATGACTGGGCAACTCGTATATAGAAGCTAATGACTTTTGCCTTAGTATCCCATAATGCAAAGCACATATCTTACGAAGATGTATAATGCTATGCATTATGGGAATGGTCACTACCCAGACCAGTTTCGATCTTTACTGAGGTCTTATCAGTGAGAGCCAAACCCAGAAGTGGTGGGATACACTTTGATAAAGGATTAAACCAAGAATATAATTTCTTGGCATCTTTAATTTATAGTATAACCAAGTGGAAAAACTTTACACATTTATGTAATCATACACACACACATTAAGTACTACATAATAGAAAACAAAAACACTAAAATTTTATTAAAAGAAATATACATTACCTCCTGGATTGGCAATACAATGGGATAATGTATCTAAGATTGATGTAACACCACACATACAGAATAGCTAGAAAGAAAGAAAGAAAATACATTATGACATGAAAAACTCAAAATTTAATACGTTTAGCTTTCTGTTATTAATTTCAGTAACTTAATAATAGCAGAATTTTAATAAGCATGCTTTTTTTTAATATTTTATACACACACACACACACACACACACACACAGCTGGCCTTGTCAGCTGAGTGGATAGTGTACCTGCTCTCTAATCCACAGGCTGTGGGTTCAAATCTCACTGAGCATAAATGTTTACAGCTGTCCTATGAATTCTGTGGAAAGGGAGTTGTGACCCTACCACTCTTCTAGTGGAGATTTCACTCCTAAAAATCCTATGAGATACAGGAGTTACCATAAACATCTAGTAGAGACAGTAATGTGAACCATACACTTCATGAAGCAAGAGATTATTATGCACTTGACTGAAATTGGTCTTGTTTTACTAATAAAAACAAGAAATGTTGTTATTAGTAAACCGTTTCATGCAATGTATACCAGTCATAAAAGTGTATACATTGCATGAAACGATGGGCCATATAAGTGATGCAATAGAAACGTGTATCCTTCAACTGATGAATGGAGATTTTGAATATTTTTTTGGAAAAAAGTAACTGCAGCTGAGACAGCCAATCAACTGGCTCTAAGAAATCTCTACTGAAGATGTAAATGAACATTTGAGCCTGCATGAAACACAGGAGCCTACTGAAAAGAACTTATCAAAATGGAAAATCACAGAATTGTCCAAGAAGAAATTAAAGAACCTCTTACCCTACATTTACATCAAAGAGACTTACCAAGGCTTTTGAAAAAATTAACTCGGGTCTAAAACATTGGAAACCTATCACCCCAATTCTGAACAGAGCTCGAAGGTCTTAGTATCAAAAATGTCTTGTCATGGTACAAGGAAATTTATCGAAAAAAGACTCCTTAATTCAGAAGAAACTACATATAGATTTTTATTTTAAGAAGATCTAAACAGTAAATGCTGTATCATTTCATTATTTAAGTATCATATTTTAGTTCGGTGGCCTTGTCAGTATAGTATTATATATAGTTCAAACTGTATTTTCAGGAATAGCCTCAATTCATTACACTGAGCCAATAAGAAATTAAGCTTCATTTAAGATGACTCACTTAATGGTTTTCAAGAACCAATTAGGTCATAAAAGTGAGGGCTACTGTATATGTGTCATTTAAATTTTCAGTTGTGAGAATATACATAGGGTACCAATTCAAATCAACTGAATAACTTGAAAGTGCATATATGCGTGCATGCATGTGTGTGTGTTTTTATTTCCTCCCAAAAGCAACCTTACCAGGAAGTAATTTATTTCCTACATGCTGCACTGCAATATAATGCATATATTACAAGTAGTATTTATATAATTTAACTAACGTTTATATTACATATATTTTTGTATCTATATATGTTGACACATATATAACCTGACATTAAAATAAAGAACTTTTATTATTAAAAGACCAGAAGATAAATGATAAAATATACAAAGAGCCAACAAGTTTCACTAGACACTGTCTAGCATTTTCAAGGCTGAACTGGTGTGAAAACAAATGCATTAAGTTACATTTGATCATTCTGTTTGAAGGCGTGCATGTGTTCGAAAGCTTCAGTCAGATTCCGGTACATGACCACGCGTTGTGTAGTTTTTTGCATATTGTAATTCTGTCGAGCTGAGAGAGATGATGAGATTTTTCCATGTCTTTAAGAATAATACCCTGATTTCTATTTAAATTATTGCCTGTGCGTAGTACCACAGCTGCTTCTTTTAAAGTTCTGTATCTGTAGTCATTCTGGATGTAAGGCATAGAACTGTTTTTCCAATCTATAACGTGATTTGATGTTGAGAAATGATGAGCTAAACCAGATGTGATGATTCTATTATGATTGTCATCCCCCACATGTTCCTTCTGTCTTATTTCAAAACTTCTGGAAGTCTGACCAATGTAAGAAAGGCATGGAATTTCATATACTCCAGGACATTTGAAGAAAGGTACCTCATCTTTAGGTGATCTTAAGATTTGTCTGATCATGGTAGTTGGTTTAAAAACCACTCTGATGTTATGAGCTTTTAACATTCTCGCCAATTTTGTGACGAAAACAAAATTCTTAAAGACATATGGAAAAATCTCATCATCTCTCTCTCAGCTCGACAGAATTACAATATGCAAAAAACTACACAACGCGTGGTCATGTACCGGAATCTGACTGAAGCTTTCGAACACATGCACGCCTTCAAATAGAATGATCAAATGTAACGGCCTAACAGTTACTAAAGTGTATGTTTTGAAATGTAACTTAATGCATTTGTTTTCACACCAGTTCAGCCTTGAAAATGCTAGACAGTGGCTAGTGAAACTTGTTGGCTCTTTGTATATTTTATCATTTATCTTCTGGTCTTTTAATAATAAAAGTTCTTTATTTTAATACATCAGACCAAATATGTACAATTTAAAAATAACCTGACATTATGAGTAGTTCATATTACATTGCAATGATCAAAATCAACCAATCTAATTTTCCAACAGAATCAACAGAAATTGAGTCTAAAGGAAAAATTAAATAATTGTATTTTTTTTTTTTTTTGGAAAAGTTTCTGTTTTGACACTGACCACTCTTCTCCTGAAGTGATTATGTGTTGTATCAGAGGCATCCAGATGGAGTCTAGTAACTGACAGTCAAAGTACAGGTTATTGAAAGTCTGTTGAGTGTATAGACAAAATGAAGAATGATGATTCCAGAATGTGGAAGTGATGAGAGTAGTGCCTCATTTTTCCGTCTAATTAATAGCAAGGTTAAATCTAGAGAGATGGCATCTGCTTCAAACTAGAATCTACTTTTGATAAACGGTACAAATTTTCTTCTGTTTTTAGACATTTTCATTCTTCTTCTTCCCACAAATTTAGGCTTATTTCTTCTGATTTTGAAATTTTTTGTAACTTATTTCTAACTGTTGTTTATAACTAATTCCATAGACAATTGAGCTACTTTTTCATTTCCTATTACTCCAGTAGGCACCTTTATCTAGCAGAACTTAATTTTCCATTCCTCTAGAGTGAGATTATTTGGGTTTTTAATGCCCTCTGCAGTAATTCTGCTGTCACTATAAATTGCTTGTCTTTTGATGAGAAGTGTTCAGTTCTAATTCCTGGGGATATGACAGTGAATAAACTAAGACAAGTTGGTCTGCTTTATTGAACAGAGGGATGTAGTTTGAAACAGTTCTATAATGGAATGGCTGTGGTATACTATGAAAGAGTAACTAATATTTCCTTCTATTTTACTCCCATCAGTATATATGTTGCTTCTTCATTGCTTCTAGAGCTTTTCCTCGCTGGGTGAGTCCACTTACTGCAGTGAAGAGGAAGTTCACAAGGGTTTGGTCAATCTTGGCATTTTTGTTGCATCTTCTGGAAACAGCCTAGTACATAAGTCAGAATTCTTGCATTTTCAAGCAGACTGATGTTAAATCAGCAATAACACAAGTTTCCTTATAAGATATTGTCCTGTATCCTCTAATTGTGTGTATGGCTATAAAGCATTGAATGCTGTTAGTTTTTCATAGATTTTAACGTGCCTTTCCAAGTGGCAACAGGCAACTTCAGTGCCTGTTGGCACTGAAGTTGCTTAATCTCCAGTTTATTCCTTGCCGATTTCATCACTAGCAGGCGTACTACTTGTAAGCCTTTGCTAGTAACATATGAGATGTGCTTGTTAAAGTTGAATTTGTTGTCAATTATAACTCCTACTACTACAATTTTCCCACTCAAGAAGACCATTATCAGTTGTTTTGATCTCTTGTGTGAAATGTGAAGCACTTTAGCCATGGTGCTGCTGAATGTATCTTTCCTCTCACCTGCCGATTCTGCAATTTTAAAAGAGTCTTTTGATGGCTATTGCTTTTACACATACCAGCCACTTAATTAGAAATCTTTATGCAGATGTACATAAATGTCCTGCAGTGTATATGCAAAAACTTGGTCATGTTCATCACCATCTGTTCTAGGTAACTACTTAAGAATGCTGTTAGTCAGTAACCATCAATAGTGTTGATCACAATGGGAAAAACAAAGGACCTTTCACAGTTCAATAAAGGGCTTATTGTGGGTGCCTGTCTGGCTAGAACCATGATTTTGAAAACAGAAGAGCTAACTAGTTTCTCAAAAGGTGAGATATCCTGAAAAATAACCCATTACTCGTCTAAGAGGCATAACTGTGGTCCTAAGACAGTCTGTTAAAGCAGATAGGAATGAGATCACCATTGTCTGAGAAAGCTTGTAAGGAAAAAACAGAAGTTCCTGTGTGTAACAAATGACTTAAGCATTTAATGAAGGCTGTTCCGGACCCAAATCTCACTAAACTATGTGCAGGGAACTGAAGAGGATCAGTAACTGGCAGCAGCTAAAGGGGGTCCTCTTCCATCGTTGAAACTTTTCATTTTTGAGATTCAAATTTTGATTTTTCTTGGATCTATTTTAGCTTTTATAATTTTCTTAATTTCTTTGCTATTTAATTGTGCTACCAGTTTGAATATTGATTTAAAATGAAGATTGTTTTTTTGCTTTACCTTTGCTTTTAATATTGTGTTTAACAATTTATGAATAGCAGAGTAGATTAATCTAAATTAGCCTGCACTATCTTTGTAGTGGAATGTTGTTTCTAAAAAATTGGAATCACAAAAATGAAAGTTTGATTCTTAGATTACTGCTTACTTTGTTCTAAGATTCTAAGTTCTTCAAAGAAGGAAGTTTAAGACAAGACTTACAGATTTGCTGCCTGATCTGAGAGGTGACACCTCCACTGAACTTAACCTTCAGGTTCATAGTAGTTGAGGGGAAGGGAGTTGTTCTAACTATTCCTGTAGTTGCTAATTTTATGCTGATAGAGATGTGGTAGTTAACAGTGGCAGAACAATAGATGCAATTACACTAATGCATATTTCAGCAAAGAGGGTAGAATAAAAATTATTTATGCTTTTAGAATTATGAAACTGAGAGTAAATTACTTACTACTAGAAAGATATCAGTTGGTACTATATTCATCCAATGTTCTTATTCAAAACTGCACAGAAACAGTCTAAAAAGAGGTGCAGTCAAAGACATGTCCATGTACTCATACAGTGCATGTGTGTGTGTGTGTGTGTGAGTGACGTCTCATAAAAACTCACATGTAAAGGAAATGAGCCAGATACTAAAAAAGAAGCAGGAGGTTGGCTGCAATTTATTAGTGTTTGCCATTTTTTAAACTTGCCAAGAAATTATATTCTTGTTTCATCTTTTATCTAAGGGTAAACAAATAAAGCCTGTGCATGATGTATCTTCATGACTTGTTTGCTTACACTTATATAATAATAATAATAATCTAGTATAATTTACTTTGTAACCAACTGAAAAAATTTTCTACAAGTATCTGACATCTTTATTAATGGTACTGTTGTTGCTGTTATATACCTTAAATTTCAGAGGGAAAGTGACAGTCACAATAATTAAAATAAAAAGACTAACTATATTTCATTTGTTCTAGGAGAACAAATGAAATATAGTTTCATTTGTTCAATTCAATTAAGAAACTTTGTTAATTTGTTCTGTAAGAAAAATTAAGGAAGCATAAACAAAATAAATAAGATAATCAAAAGCGTTTTTTTGGATCTGTTAATTCTTCATCAACCAGATGGCAGCCAGCAATTTTCAGTGTTTTGAAAGAAAATTCATACAGGATTCTATATCCACAGAGAATCACATCACCATCCTAGTGAAAAAACTGTGACCATCAAGGCCCACTCGTTATACTCATCAGATGAACTTCTACAGAAAGAATTGCAACATATTGGGTCAACTTTCTTATCACATGATTCATCAATAAAGCATTCCTGCCTCTTCTGCTCAAGAGGATATCATCTGTATGAAAAATATTATAAATATTTTCAATATATTGAAAAATATTTTAAACCTCTGAACATTTTTGGGGCTTTTTTGTTCTATCAAAAGATTTTCCATCTTTTTCTCATCTCCTAAAGACAAGCTTCCTCCTCCTGGTTTTCCAGGTGTTTATCAGATTCCTTGTTCTTGTAACTTATTTTATTATGGACAATCTAGAAGATCAAATTTTTTTCAGAGTTTTAACATAAATCTTAAATCAAGTACCACGAGTCTGAACAATTTGGGCTTGCTGAACATGCCATCTCTGCTAGATACACAGTTTCTCAGGAATAAGACAAGAACCCTTCAGAAGAGCCAATTTCTATAGAACATCTTGATAAAGAACCTTTGCTCCATCCCCCCCCATCACACACACACACACACACACACACACACACACACACACACACACACACACACACACACACACACACACACACACTTAAACAGATCTAACAGACTACGTTTATTTCCTTTATCAGAGACAGTACTTTTTCAATCTGCCAATCTTTTAATTATATATATTTAAAACATTTTTTTCTCTAAGTTAAGAAAATGGTGACTGTTTTTTGTTACTTTATTTAGCTACTATGGTGGCACGTCTTAGAATTTTTTAATTGTTTAACTGCTCTTCTGTCTGTTATTCCAAATTTATTAATTATAAATTCCAGGTATTCAACTTTCATCTTAAATTCCCTTTGAATTAATTATGAACTTCAACAACAAGAATTCCTTTTCCTATATGATCAACTAATACAGAGCTCACCAAAAATGAATCCTGAAGAGGTGGAATTTCTGCTATCTGGTGGTAAATTTCCTTTCTTTTTTTAAAAGAATCTGACTGAATTTACTCAAATTTATATATTTACTTGAATATAACTTGCACTTTTTTCCCAAAAATTAAAATATCCTGGTGCGATATATATGCAGGGATTTTCAGAAACTAAAGTTTTTTTCAGGTAAAAATTAAATCGACATTTATAATTAAATTCTCAGTACTCATAATTTATAATTGCTCACATTATTTATAAAATTAATGCACTTAAATTTTAATTATCAATGTTATTTATGCGATTGGCCACTCACCTTCATCACACAACATATTTAAATCTTTAGCAACAATGCTTCTATAATCGAACAGTTTCATTATTGCTTGTCCTTTTATCACTTAGGAATCATAAGATCAAATTGATTTAAAAAAAAACTAAAAATGGGTATGAGTTACCAAGAATCTACTATTCGCTATTGCTACTACCGGCATTGCATATCATTGGTGTGGCATATGAAAGATCATGCGACTCAACAACAAAGGCAAACTGACAATTGTTGAGTTCAAATGATGATTCTATTCAACCGAATTCTGAAATATCTGAAACTTCCATTATCTATTTCTTAAAGTTTTAAACTTTTTCCGTGTGCGAGGTATATGAGAAACATTTGAGTAAATACGGTAAACCAAAATTCTGATCCATTTAAACTCATCAACAAAGCCTCAATTTTATATAAAGTAAAATGTCAACAGGTTTGGTGATATTGATTTTTCAGTCAAAATAACTGGACTGTTCCACTGGGAATAGTCCAGTTATAAAAATTACACTTTTCTATCATGCCTGCCTTCTCATAATCCTCTAATAACCTTTAAAAATTTTCCATATGTATCAGAAGTGATATACATTGAATGCTCAATTAAATCAGTGCATGACATGAAAAAATATTTTCTGTGAAAACGTGACGAAAAAGATCAATTAAATTTTACATGAAATTTGCTTTCTCTCTCTCTCTCTCTATTTTGTATTACTGTAGTGTATAGATATTGTATTATTTACATAATCACCAACCTGGTTGGCAGAATGGTTTGTATACCTGCTCTTCAACCAACAGGCTGTACACATTCAAATCCCACTGTGGGCATTGATGTTTGTAATTGTCTTTAGATGAGAGATGGATTTCATCATCTGGTGTGGGACCAACACCCTGCTATTTAAGACCTGAAGTGACCTGAAGGGGGGGGGGGGAGGAGGAGCTTGACTCATTTGCTTTAATATACCATTTTCTTCGTAATTATCTTTCTTAAATACATAATTGCTTTTTGTCCCTGTTAGATAAATAAGTGTCTACATAGTGTGCTTGTCTAGATGGTGTTGAAAAATATCGGTCAATATGACCACCCCTTCCTTAACAACCTCAAAACACTTTTAAATTTGATGCCTATTTTTTTTTTTTTTTTTTTGTACACTGCTTCCCTCAGACTACCTTTATCTAAATTGATGGAATACTATCAAATCAATCTCATCCTCAGGTGAAATGTTTAAGCCTTGACATGTTTATCATTATGATGCTAAAGCTAATGACCATTAATAATTGAAAATACGACTTGTTCTTAAATCACTAATGCTTTTGGCCTGTTTAAAAAATGCATCTAGAGAATACTTGTTTTCTGCGTATAGTTATATGCTCCAGAAGATGACCTTGACATAAAGGTCGAAATGTCAAATGTAGATTTTAGTTATATTAAACTAAAGTTTTTATTCAAACACGGTAGTTGTCTCCATAATTTTCAAATATATGTCTACAACCAACAAATAACACTAATAATAGGACTCTAGCATTGATGTTTTTTTTTTTCCCACCAGAGGTCAGGCCAACAATTGTTGTAGCAGTTGGTCAGTAACTTTAACAAACCAGTTTGATTGTAGTGTAGCTTGTTTTCTGTGTATAGTTATATGCTCCAGAAGATGACCTTGACATAAAGGTCGAAACGTTGAATGTAGATTTTAGTTATATTAAACTAAAGTTTTTATTCAAACATGGTAGTTGTCTCCATAATTTTCAAAAATGCATCTAGAGAATAATTTACATCACCAGTAAATGTAAATGTTTTAAAAATTCCTCATCCTTTATAGTTTGAGAAATGCTTGATGAATTAATATTATCTGTGACAATTAGTAGCCACCGTAATGCAACTAGAAGAACAGCAGAACACTGCACCCTTCGATTGGAAAAGACTTGAGTTGGATTCTCGTCGTGACGAGGGGAATCCTTATATGGGGTTTTTCAATTGAAGGTGAGTTAGCCAATCTCATACAGTGGTAGCAGGGTTATTTCTCCCAGAAACTCGGGTTTTTCATCCCATGTACAGACAAATCGCCCTTCAGAACACATGCAATTTACAGACAAAAATACTGTTGTTGATGATGGGTGATAGATGCCATCGATGGTAGTAGTGTCGTAGTTGGAGAATTCAGTAGTAGTGGAGATGATGAGATGTATTTAGCAAAGTAGAGTAGTGTGCCCTCCCACAATGAGTCCTTGGGCTCCCTGGAGGTGTCACGTAATAATAATAATAAATAATAATTACAAAGAAATTCTCAAGGTTTCAATTTCTGAAATCCAGATAATTAAAATTTCTCTAAACTTATATCTCACTATTTGAAACCTATCCTGTTTGCAACTGCACTTTATGCTGAGTGGTAAGAAACAGATTTGTTTCCAAATGACAATATATTGTCATCTGGAAACAAAGGAGCCATATTGGCTCCTATGCCAGGAATTGAACCTAGGCCTCCTAGGTGAGCAATTCTTAAAACTAATTAATCGGAATATTATTGCTCCTATGTTAAGAAAAACAAATCTGCTTTTCTTACCACTTAGCATAAAAAAGAGAACAATTAAATAAAACATTTTTGTCTCCAAATTAATGGACCATTTAGGTTTAATGCTGTCATCATTAAGCTTCTCCATCTGTTTCTGTCATACACTGCATCAAGTATAAAGTGTTCATCTAATTCTTAAGTCTTTCAATACTACATCCATCCATCATATTTGGGGTCTTCCTGTGGGTCTTTTCTTGTCAATTTTATTTCTAAATACTTGTTTGATTAACTGGTCATCTGCTCTCCTAATACGACCAAGCCATTTGATTATTTTACTCCTTATAAATGATAGGAAGTTGGGTCTTTGAAACATGTTCTGTAGTTCCTCATGATGTCTTCATTCATGTAGTCCAGTATTTTGATTTAAGATAGTCCAAAAATTTCAATACTTTTCTTTCAAAATGTGACAAGTTTTTTATTATCTTCCTTTGTTGCTGACCATGTTTTAAACAATGGGTTAATATTGGTCTTATATAGCTTAAAAGGTTTTTCTTTGGAATTTTTGATAATATTCTAGACATCAAGAGTTATAAAATTACAAAATATCCAGGATTGGTCTTCTCAATTCTCTATCTCTTGTATGCATATCACTGTAGCTGTTAATGTTGACTTCTAGATACTTAAAATTATCCACTCACTCAGAAATATAATTATCAACAACCAAGTTGGTCCAGTCTTGATGTGTCCTTGAAATATAGATATATTTAGCATTTTCATGGTTTATGGTTCCTTTTCCTGATTTAAATCAGGTGCCCAGTCTGTCTCCGAGAACCAACAGTTTGAAGCAGATGTTGGACCAGTGAAATCTAAGCACTAATAAAAGGTGAACATACAGCCTCCTAGGCAGAGACATCAAACAATATATGAAATTCATTGGCTTCTCAGAAAGGATCATGCTACAGCTTTTTAATTCCTATAATCCTAGCTCAAACAACAAAGAAACAGTGCATTCAGTTCCAGTTCCTTACATTTCTGGCATCTCAGAACCCATTCCCAGAATTCTTAAGAAATACAATTTAGTGGCTACTTTTCTTTCTATCAACAAATTATCAGCATGGTTTCATCTTCAAAAGATAAATGGTCTCCTCTAGCTCTGCCTGGTGTCTACCAAGTTCCTTGTGACTGTCATCGTTCTTACTTTGAATAAGCTGGCCTGGTTGGCCGAGTGGTTAGCATATCTACTCTCCAGCCAAGAGATTGTGGGTTTGAATCCAAGATGTTGTTTGTGATTGTCTTAAGTACTGCAAACCAATCAACTTCAATACCAGAGAGCTTATGAGCAAAGTTATATGCTCATAAACTCTCTGGTAATTTTCAAAATAATGTAAGTTTCTTACTATTTTGGCAATAAAATATGAATGGATACATAATATCCTCCATTTCAATATCTCACTTATGCCAAATTGAAGCTTAGTAAATAAAAACAAAAACAATTTACAAAATATAAAACTAACAAAAAAATAACAGATGGTGAATAAATTGTTAGGTTAATAGTACAGTGAATGTTTGGGTAGGAATGAAGAAAGATGATGTTATTTCCAGTGTTTAGGAGGGTCATGTTATTGCTGTTGAACATGTGTTCACATGCTAGATATTTTAATGAGTTTATTTATCTCTGGGAAAGGCAGGGTATCCATCTCATCTAATCTATTAATGGATATGGAGGAATAATGTCTTATTCTTTGGGAAGCATGATGCATTATTTTTCGAACTAGTGTATTTAAATGTAGTAGAACTATTTTTGGTGTATTTTCAGAAGTCAAGACATATTAGTTTGTTTTTATTTTTTCTAATTTGCTATATGGAGATCGGAAGTAAATCATGCCACTCAGGGATTATGAAAATGTGAGACTGTAGGAGAGATATACAGTATATGGTACAAGTTAATCACCTTTGACACTTTTCTTTACTGTTGCCTGATGATCATAAAAAGAAGGTCTTTCCATTAGATACTGTAATGTTATACTTTGCATCCTGATACAGTATGTTCTGGTTTGTCTTGGTCCTTTGAATCTCCTTTTCATCCTTCTACCTTTGGAATGCTCTGGAATAGGCTGGATGTTTTTCTTCACAGTTAAAGCATTTGGATATGTTGCATTTGCAGCTTTTATTCTTTTGCTCTTTACTGACATGTGAAGCACAGATACTAGAGCCAAAATAGGCAGTCAGAGCACTGGTCATATTTCTGACATTTGAAGTAGCACAAAGGGTTCAAAAATGTACAGCCAACTGGAGAAACTGAGCTGCTTTCACTGATGTTGGAGGTTTAGAGATATTAAATATAAGGATTTACAAGAGTGTTTCCTAAATGGAGTTTTTTCAATGATTTTAAGGATCCTGCTAAACCTTTCAAACTCTTTTGGATAAAGAATAGCGGCATTTTCTCAGTCAGATGTTCACCAATCAATTGTATAATCAGGAAATTTGTAGATCTTTTTTTATTGTTATCTATAATGCTTTCTGTATTGAGTCAGGGATTCTTGAGGGTCCTGTTAAACCTGAGGATGAAAGACTCAATCTCAAATAAAGGGAGAATTCAGCATGAGAGCCCTCTCCATCTACCAGAAGCCACACACGGATGCTTGCTATCTGGGAAGCAATGACTGCACTTTGACACCATACCATCACCACAGCTGGAGCTTTTCCCTGGATCATGGGCAAGGAGGCCTACTGCAACATCACTGAGCAAACCTGACTGATTCTAGCAGGCCATCCAGGATTGCCCGTTTTACCAAAGCAAGATCCAAAAGTAGTGTGAGACTACCATGATCCCCCCATTTCTGGATGTTCATGAGTCATACTGCACAACAAACATGGTGGCAGGGCACCAGATACCAGTGATGGTGGTGGTCTGGAAAACAGGTCAGCAAAAAATTAAATAAATAACAAGTAGAATGAAGAATATGAGAAGAAAAGAATAGACAAAGGTATAAAAATGAAAAGGGCCAGCATTATCACTGGGAGATCTCTCCAACATGAACAGATGTCCCCTCATAGAGGGATATGTGAACAGAACACAGCAAATTTGTTTATGTAGCCTTGTATATTACATGAATATAATAAAAAAAATGAGTTTCAATGCACTTTAATTCAAGTTATAAACTTGATTTAAGGTAAATGATTACAATGTTTTGAAGTCTCAATGAAATTTTCTACCTAAGTAACATAAACATAAAATAAAAAACTTCAAAATTATTCACTGTTGCAACTGAAAGGCATTTAAAATAACATTTACTTACATTATCAGGATTCACTGGTTGATAGGATTTCAATGCTTTGGTCATAAAGACAGCAAGTGCTTCTCTTAACCTGTTAGAACAATATTTAATTTAAATCAATTATTATAAAAGAGATTTTCAAATTTGCATTTCCACCCTCCCTACAAGTATGAATAATCATATAAAGAGATAATTCATAATAAATTGGATTAAATCTTGAATTACTATTAATATTCTTTATATGTAAATCCTACTGCCTATAATAAATTAGTACTGTGGATAGAATAAACTTTATAAAAAACTATCTATAGGAGCTCATCTCAGTCTAACTTACAAACAAATTAAAAATAATCTTTTTTCCTTCTCAATATACAAATTTTATCAAAAAAAAATATTAATCATGCTATTTTAAGAAGAGGATTTTGAACATAACAATTGATACTATATACAATAAGCTACATTTTATTCAATATACCATACTTTGTGGACTGAAGAGGGAAAAAAATAAAGAAAGAAAGAAAACAAAAGCTAAAAAGAAAATTCCCATAGTCTGAAAGCTCCGGTGATAACAAGTCTCATTCAAAAAGCATTTGTGACACTGGCTCCACACCATACTAGCTTTATTTATTCCATTTCCATCTTCACTAAAGATTGTGCCTAAATACTTAGAATGCATAACCCATTCTAAAGGTTCACTATTAAGAATGCATTGAATGTTTTCTGTTGTCCTGCCAAAAGCCAAAACCACAAACTTGAGAAGGGAGGGAAGGAGGATGGAAAATGTCATTGAGGGACATGTCTAATAAGCAATTAATAGATTTTTGGATTTTGCTCTTGAAGGCAGCTAAGAAAGACTAGTGTAACTGTAATAAGATCCATGATGATTAATAGAAATAGCACTTTGAATGAATCAACTTGAATGACTCTTTGAAAGGTAAGCAATTACTGAACTCTGCACTGCAGTGAACATTCAAATATGATTATCAAGTGTCTTTAAATAATCAGCATTAATAATAGATAACAAAACTGTAAACTAAACTTTTCACTTCAACAGTGACACAACAGCTTTCTACAGAAGAAACATATGAATAAAATATATTTTTGAAATCAGAATGAAAATTCTTTTAAAACGATACATTATTTAAAGTTATATGAGAAGCAAACATGTTTGTTTCTCTCTGTGTAGAATTCCTAAAGAATTTGAATAAATGAAAAAAAATAAAAAAATGTGAGATTGGAGAGTTAATGCTAAGCAATTTTCAATCATAATCATACCATTCTACTATTACATGAAGAACATAAACCTGCATTTTATAAATATATAAGATTTAAAATTTATTCTTCTGTCTGGGAATTACATATTAATACATAAACTAATTATTTAGAAGTAACTATATTTTGAAGGAGTATATTAAATGATGTGGAAGTGTTAGAGAAAATCCATAGGTCATCATCATCATCATCATCATCAAATTCCTGCCATGTACCCTCAAGGGGTGTACAGGATATGACAGTACTACATGAAAAAATTACATCATTACTAACTTCCTATCTACAATTTTCCTCCAAATCAGTCTGTTACTTGTCAAGACTCCAACATTATCAGATCTTATATTTCTATCGTCTAAGGCACTTTGTACCGTATCAATCCACCTATATCTTGGTCTTCCTCTGGGTCGTTTTCCTGCCAACCTGGCAGAGAACACTTGTTTTGCTAATCTTTCCTCTCCCATTCTATTTAAGTGACCATACCACCTGAGATTAGCTCTGCTAACGCATTCCTGGATGCTGACAATGTCAAGTTCTTTCCTAATATCCTCATTTTTAATATGATATTGCCATTGATGCCATCTGTTCACGCCTCTAATCTTTCTCAGGACTCTCATATCTGCGGTCTCTAGTCTTTGGTCAAGTGTTTTACTTCTGACCCAGCTCTCAGATCCATAAGTTAAAACTGGTTTGAACACTATCTTGTATACAGCTAATTTGGTGTTCAAACTAATTTCTTTCTTATTCCATATGGATTTATTCAATTGACTTCCCACCATACCAGCTTTGCTGATTCTGTTGTCTATTTCTATATTTAATTTATCATCTTCAGTAAAAATCGTGCCTAAGTAGCTGAAATGTTTTACTTGTTCCACAGGTTCTCCATTCACAACACAGTTGACATTTTCAATGATTCTGCCTATTTTCATTGTCTTTGTCTTTTTATTGCTGACCTTCATACCATATCTGTAACAACAGCTATTCAATTTAGTCAGAGAATCTTGCAGACTTGTAGCGGATTTATTTAGAAGTATAACATCATCCGCATAAAGAAAAGAGCTGACATTAACATCTCCAATTTTGATATCAGGTTTAATACCACATTCCTTCATAATGTGATCCATATAGATAATGAATAACAGAGGGGATAATGTACATCCTTGTCTCACACCAGATTTAACATTAAACCATCTTTCTGTACTTCCTTCAATTCTAACTGCTGACTTACAACTCAAATAAAGACTAAGCATTGCTTGATATAATGCCCCATTCACACCATATAACTGCAGCGTATTGAATAGCTTCTCTCTTGGCACCTTGTCATATGCCTTTTCCAAATCGAGAAAACTTAAATACAGATCTTTGTTGTATTCCCATGCTTTCTTGAGAATTTTTTTTTCTCATTCTACAAGTCTGCAAGAATCTCATTCCCATGAGAATCTTGCAGACTTGTAGCGGATTTATTTAGAAGTATAACATCATCCGCATAAAGCAAAGAGCTGACATTAACATCTCAAATTTTGATATCAGGTTTAATACCACATTCCTTCATAATGTGATCCATATAGATAATGAATAACAGAGGGGATAATGTACATCCTTGTCTCACACCAGATTTAACATTAAACCATCTTTCTGTACTTCCTTCAATTCTAACTGCTGACTTACAACTCAAATAAAGACTAAGCATTGCTTGATATAATGCCCCATTCACACCATATAACTGCAGCATATTGAATAGCTTCTCTCTTGGCACCTTGTCATATGCCTTTTCCAAATCGAGAAAACTTAAATACAGATCTTTGTTGTATTCCCATGCTTTCTCGACTATTTGTCGTAAAGTGAAGATCTGATCCTGACAGCCTCTATTTGGCCAGAATCCAGCTTGTTCTTCACCAAGCTTTTCTTCCACAATTCTTCTCAACCGTTTCTCAAGTATACTTGCATAGATCTTGCCAGGAACACTCAGTTGGCAAATACCTCTGTAATTCTCACATTCAGTTTTATTTCCGTTTTTATATATGGGTACTATGAGAGCTCTACTCCAATCATCGGGAATTCGTCTCTCTGTCCAGGCTTTCTGAACTATGCAGTGCAGCCACTGTAAGACTTTTATACCACCATACTTCAGCATTTCTGGTCGAATATCATCTAATCCTGCTGCCTTTCCACATTTCAAGCCTTTGATGGCTTTTTCTACTTCAAGTATGGATATGTATTCCTGACTGCATGCCTGGTCAGTGTTTTTTTATCACTGTGCTGTCATCACTGCTTGTTTCATTTAGCAGTTTTTCAAAGTAATTACTCCATACTTCAAGGATATCTTTTTCTCCTGTTTTCATGTCATCTTTATCATCTCCTACCCCTTTTACAGCACTCTTTCCTCCATTCCTAAGCTTCTTCAACAACCTCCAGAATATTTTGCCACCCTCTTGATATTTATTTTCTATATTCTTGCCAAAGTCCTCCCATGACTTTTGTTTAGCAAGTTTTACACACTGTTTAGCTTTCTTACATTTGTCTCTGTATTCTGTAAGAGTAAAAGCTGACTTATTTGCCAGGAACTTTTGATATGCTTTCTTCTTTTCCTTCACTGCCTCTTTAACTTCCTGTGTCCAACAGGGAGTTCCGATTTTTTTTTTTTTCCTTACAGACAACCTCACCACATGCCTCTCTGGCAGAATCAATCAATGTTTTCTTCAGAGTTTGCCACTCAATCTCCAAGGTTTGATTCCTGTTCTCAAACTCTTTCATTTTCTTTTCAATAATCTTTCTGTATTTTAGTCCACAGTTCACATCTGAGAGCTGCTCAACTTTTATTCGCTTTAAAACTTTCTTACATGTTATTCTTTTCAATATGAAATTCAATTTTATCCTGCTCAAGACTAAATAGTGATCACTTCCAATTTCAAATCCTCTGTACACTCTGGTGTCCTGCACCAGGGAGAAAACATCACTATGAACAATAACATAGTCAATGAGACTTTTCTTATTCCTAGCCTCTTCTCTCCATGTGAATTTGTGCACATTTTTATGTTGGAACATGGTGTTAGTAATAACCAGTCCATGTCCTGAGCAGAAATCCAACTGATATTTGCCATTATTATTAGCTTTGCTCTTTTCTCCAAATTTTCTCAAAATATTTTTGTATGTCTCACAATCATTTCCTACTCTGCTATTTAGATCCCCAACAAGGACCAACTTTTCCTTTTTCATTGTGTCAGTTGCTTTTTCTAAAGCCTCAAAAAATTCCTGCACTTCTACCTTAGTAGAACCTTCTGTGGGACCATAGGCACAAATAAGTCTCATTGTCCAGTTCCCCATTCTCATATTTGCCCACATTACTCTACTTGAGATTGACTGCCATTCAAGAAGATTAGCCTCGTATTTTGTGTTGAATACTATGGCTACTCCTTTTCCTTGATTGTCATTGCCTGAATATAACATTTTGTATTTATTGCTCAGAAAGATCTCACCAGTTTTGGTGTTTTTTGTTTCAGTCACCCCTATTATGTCGATCTGGTACTTATCTAATTCCTCAGCTAGCTCCATTTCTTTGCCATTCAGGCTTCTTATGTTGATAGTACCGATCTTTAACTCTGGTGATGTTGAGTTGGGGTTTGTTTTCAGATTTGTTCCAGTAGCTGACTTTTTGCTGTTCGCCCTGGTTCCCTGGCGAAAACAACGGGGGCCTTGTTTAACCGGGCGACGCCCCAGCCGGCATGAAATTTTGTCATGTTGTACCATCATTTTTTATTTTGGTTTAACCAATAAGAATACAATTTGGTCGGCTAAATCCCAAATTGCCAGCCCATCCTCGTTCGTTCAGTATCAAAATAGATACCCAACAGTGTGCACCATGAGAGGGTGAGGATTGGACATTAGTTAAGAAGCTCTGGTTGGTTCTCCGCATTCCTTTAAAGGCTATGTGGAGGTCTCCTCTCAGTTATACAGCTTTAACCCTTAAGCACCCCTTAAATCCATAGGTGAGTGAACAAAATGGTGACCAGTCTATAGAGTACTCCCTATGTAGATAAACTGAAGGATTGCTGATTACAAAGTTTTGCTTTAGATGAGAGGCAGAAAAGAGCGAATATGATAGAATTATATAAGTTCCTATTGGGTTTTTTTTTTTTCCAATGCATGACAGCACAAGAGAAAACAAGGGATAACTCATGGAGGTAGTGTAAGAGTGTGGTTAACAAGAGCATGAGGAATAGATTTTTTGCTTAGAGAGTGGTGAATGAGTGAAATTAGCTGCCAGAGGTCATGAGTGCTTTGTCATTGAATGATTTTACGGAAATACATAAGTATTGTGTGAATAAAAGTTAGTGCAGTCCTCCTGTGATAAGTCTTCAGACTCCATGGACAGTCCCATATAATAATGTCATGATAGCATAACAATCAACAATTTTCACCCAAACTATTCTACCAACTGCCAGGTCTCTAACGTTAATAAATTATTAACTTTGCTTTCTTCTAAAGCACTCCTAATTGCATCAATTTATATCTTAGTCTTCTGCATTTTTCATTTCTGCTTCAAAACCTGTTTTGGTAATCTTTAATCCTCATTATAATAAGGTCTTTAATTCTAGTAGCAAGGCTTATACGTCGATCATACATAACTGGTAATTAGCTTACGGAATTAATAATGCATATAAAGGATATTAATTAAAGGCAACTTTAATGAATAACTTCAATATTTCAGCAACGTCACGTTGCCATCTTCAGGAACATAAAAATACGGTATGTGCATGCATGCACTAACAAAAGCAAATGAGGAAGAAGGCAAGAAACTAATATTTTTCCTAAAGTCCTAATGGTGCCCTCTGGCGGGCTAATTTGGTTGTCTTGGCAGTTGGGCTGAAGTTCTCATAACGTAAGTCTCCCAAAAACGTTTTTTAGAGCTGCTGATGATTCTTTGAATAATTATTCATTACGAAAGATTATAATCTTTTGTACTTAAACTTGCTGTGGTGTATTATTTTTATTATTTTAGTTTTCTTCCAATGAATTCTATGGTGGGTATCTAAGGCATGGTCTGCCAGCCCAGAGTAGCTATACTGGTGAAACCGGATGTAGTCTTTATGTTCTGAAATCCTGATATTTGCTGCCCTGCCTGTTTGGCCAAAGTAGGAAAATTTGCAGCTGCAAGAGACCTGGTATACATCAGGTAAGTCTAGGAGAAGTGGTTGGTCTTAGGTAGAGTGGTTAAGGGATGCCAACTTTTTATATGGTCTATAACAAGAAGTCAGGTCATATTTTTTGAGGATATTGGTTATTTTCTCAGAGGTGCCCTGGATGTAGGGAATGGTGATAGATTTGGTGTAATCTTTATTGTGAGGGGGGGGGGGAGAGGGGTGGTTGTGGTTTACTGGTTTTACTATTTTTTGGGAGTTATAGCCATTGGCTAAGAATGTGTTGAGGATGTGGTTTAGTTCAGTGGTTAGGGCATCGTCATCTGAGCAGATTAATTTTGCCCTGTTATATAGTGTTTTTATAACCCTGTATTGTTGTGAGGGGGGGGATTGCTGGTGAATGTATCTGCCTGTATGTGTGGGTTTTCTGTAAACAGAGAAAACCAAAGATCCATCAAGCTGGCGAGTGATTAATTAAAGTGTTTAGGTGTTGTTTTCCTCTTTTTCTAAGGTGAACTGGACTCTGGGGTGTTGGTTGTTTAAGTGTGTTAGGAAGGAGTGGAGTGGATCTGAGCCATGTGGCCAAATAGCAAACACATCATCCACGTATCGAAGCCAAATAGTGGGTTTTTGTGGGGCGGAGTTTAAGGCTTTCTCTTCAAAGGTCTCCATAAAGAAATTGGCCAAGGGTGGGGAAAGTGGTGAACCCAATGGATGTCCCCTCTATCTGTTTGTAGAACTTTCCTTGCCAAACGAAATAGCCTGAATTCATTGTGAACTGAAATAGGGCTGAGATATCGGGAGGAAACTTGGCTTGGATGAGTTCTAGGGTTTCTTTGAGTGGGACATTAGCGAATAGGGAGGAGACGTCAAAACTGACCGTTACGTCAGTGTGTTGGAGTGAGAGGTTTTCTATACTGGCTTTAAAGTGGACTGAGTTTTTTTTTGTGTGTGATGGTGTGTTGCCAGTATAGTGTGCGAGCATTTTGGCTAAATGTTTGGCTAATTTATATGTAGGGGAATCAATGCCATCCACTATGGGACGTAATGGCACATTTTGTTTATGTATTTTTGGGAGTCCATATAATCGGGGGGGGGGGGGGGTCTAGAGTTATAAGGTTTTAGTTTGTTAGTGACTTCCACAGGTCAAGAAGTGACTTTCTTAAGGAGTCTGTGGAAAGTTCTAATCTGAAAGCTGGTAGGATTATATTCAATAGGGAGGGAGGTAGTACAGTCTAGTACTAAAGCATTAAGCTTACTTTTGTAGTCCTTTTGATTGAGCACCACAGTGGCATTTCCCTTATCCACTTTGGTGATTATTATTTTTTTGTTTTTCTTCATTTCTAGTAGAGCTGTATATTCATCTTTGGATAAGTTGGTTTTTGGAGGTTTTGTTTTGGTGAGAACACCTGCTACATCCAGTCTGACATTGTTGGCAATATGGTTAGGAAGGTTGCGAATCCCACGTTCTATTTGGATCATGATTTCCTCAGCAGTTATTCTTTTAGGAACTAGGGCGAAACTGTGGCCACGTGAAAATGCGGTGAGTGCTTTAGGTTTTAAAACTACGGATGAGAGGTTGACTATAGTGTTGAGTGGTGGCTGTGGTAAGAAGTAGAATTCTTTATCAGGTTTTCGTATTTTTTCAAGTGCTGACTACGTATTTTTTCGAATTCTTTTCTTGCCGAAGTGCATGAGACGTCATAAAGAATCCAAAAAATACTAAAACCAGTAAACCACAACCGCCCCCCTCACCTCCACAATAAAGATTACACCAAATCTATCACCATCCCCTACATCCAGTGCACCTCTGAGAAAATAACCAACATCCTCAAAAAATATGACCTGACTTCTTGTTATAGACCATATAAAAAGTTGGCATCCCTTATCTGCCCTACCAAAGATCAACCACTTCCCCTAGACCTACCTGGTGTATACCAGGTCCCTTGCAGTTGCAAATTGTCCTACTCTGGCCAAACAAGCAGGAGAGCAAATATCAGGATTTCAGAACACAAAGACTACATCCAGTTTCACCAGTACAGCCACTCTGGACTGGCAGACCATGCCTTACACACCCACCATAGAATTCGTTGGAAGAAAACTAAAATAATACACCGCAGCAAGTTTAAGTACGAAAGATTATTCAAAGAATCAGCAGCAGCTCTAAAAAACGTTCCAAACCTCAACAAATTTGGGTGCATGAAACTACCCCAAATTTGGGAGAAGTACATTTTGAGAACTTCAGCCCAATGGCTAAGACAACCAAATTAGCCTGCCAGAGGGAACCATTAGGACTTTAAGAACAATATTAGTTTTTTGCCTTCTTCCTCATTTGCTTTCGTTAGTGCCTGCATGCACATACCATATTTTTACGTTCCTGAAGATGGCAACGTGACGTTGCCGAAATATTGAAGTTAATCATTAAAGTTGTCTTTAATTAATATCCTTTATATGCGTTGTTAATTCCATAAGCTAATTACCAGTTAAATAAGGTCTTTAATATGTAAGGTCTTTAAAGATATCTCCATTTTTTATATGGTTCCTACATCGATGTTATCTGTTCATCCTATTATTTTTCCACACAGTTCTTATATGTATGATCTCCAGTCATTGCTTAAATGTTTATTTCTAACTCATCTCTTAGATCCATTTGTTAAAACTGTTCTGATTTTATATGTTGCTTGTGTGGCATTATGTTGATTTCTCTCATAATTCATATACATTTAACTGACTGGCTTCCATACCATACTAGCTTTATTTATTCCATTTCCACTAAAGACTGTGCCTAGAATGCCAGGAATACTTAGAGTGCATGACCCATTCTAAAGGTTCACTATTAAGAATGCATATGATATATTATTTTAATGGCTAATATGGCCTACTTTCATTTAGGAGTGCCCCTTTTTTTTTACAATGTCATTGAGATCCAGTCAAAGGAACTGATCTCTCACCTATAAATAAAACAAACATTTAGTCCAATGCATATGATGTTTTCTGTTATCTGCCTATGCTCATAGTTTTCATCTCTTTAACGCTGATAACAATATTTTCACAGCAATTCTTTCATTTGATTAAAGACACTTTAGGACTTGCAGCAGATTTTGATCAAGACAATGTAGAGTTCAACAAATGAGTTTAGCATCTTCTATGTTAACATTAGATTCATTATCACTTTGCTTTATAATGTGATCCATATATAATTTGAAATAAACTTGAAAATAGTACTGCCTTATGCCCTGAATTAATATCAGACCATCTTTCAGTGTACAGCCTTCAATTCTAACTGCTCAGTTGTAACTGAAGTATTTCTCTGTATAAAGAATCCATTTAAACTATAATGGATTCAGTGCTCTGAACAGTCGTTTAAAGTTTCATCAAGATCAAGAAAACTTAAATAGAGATAACTGTTATTCTGATAATCTTAACTATAGCATCAGAATGATAAATATGTAGTCTAAATCCAGCTGTTCTTTGCCAATTTTTATTAGCCCTTTTCTCAGTTATGATGGCATGAAAAAATTTAAATTATACAATTCTGGGCCACATCAGATATATGAGCTATCCAATAAATTTCAAATCCCATTGAGATCCAGTCAAAGGAACTGGTCTTGCACCTATAAATAAAACAAACATCATTTAGTCCAAGTGTTTTGCCACTTCATTGGCAATGTGTTTTTCTATTTTCAGAAACACTCACTTGAAAATTCATATTAAAGATAAGTTCTGACAATGCCCCCCCGCCTTAAGGATACATTAAAGATGATGATTCTGATGATGAAATTTCTGTAATTCTTCCTCTAGTTATCTCCTTTTCTTTACCATTGATATTTCACATTCTGATGGTATCAGTTTTCAATTCTTGTGAAGTTGTTTAGTTGACTGACTTTGCACTACATGCATCCTACTATTCATGCATGCCAGGAATATTCCTCAGCTGAAATGAGATCAACAGAATCAAACTGGTTTACCTGAGTCCCAAATTTCCAGCTCATTCTTTTCATTATTACTAGGGTTTTGACCTAATTTTATTAGGTCAGAAGTTAGTAATTTCAAATTTTCTTTTCAATTCTTCCTTCCTCATATGACCTTTATACAATTTCCAGAGATGACCTCTCATTCTCATATCACACATTATCCTATGTAATAATCTTCTATATCTATTTGATAGGCTCCTCTCACAAACTTGTCTTAATTGTGTCATCTGTCTTCTTCTTATCGGTACATGTCAACATTCTTAGAATTATAGCAGCAACAACTTTGTGTCTCCTGAACTTCAGTTTACTATCCACCAAGATCCCCAGATCTCTTACCTTCTCCATCTACTGAAACAAAGTTCCTCCAATATGGTCAACCTCATTCCAACTTCTCTGGAAAACTGAATAACTTTGAGTAACATTGAAATAGCATTCCCATTTTTCAACCCAAAGCACCAACATATTCAAAATTCTCTTGTAACAACAACACATCAGAACTTCCTGACACTGCTCTTCTTAATTTAGCATCATCAGTAAAGAAATGAATATCTGCCTTCACTCTAGAATCCCACACCATTGAAAAAGTTGAAGATTACATCTACCTAGGCCAGTTCATAAAAATGATTTAGCTAAACCAGATAAATCCTGGTATAAGCAACTCCTCTGTCCAATACACTAGTCACCCTATTATAAAATGTAACCAAATTACTAAAGCATGACTTCCCTTTAACAAATCCATGCCGCTCTCTCAAAAGATTTTCATTCTCATCAATCCATGTTTGTATTCTGTCTCTAACACCTTTAACACACCTGATATACAAACTAGCCTTATAGTGTGACATTGCCAATTTAAATGCTCCCTTAGGCAGTGGCATTATGTTTCCCTCTTTTCACTGTTCTAGGACTGTTCGTGTTGCCAGAATTCTGCTGAACAACCACGTCAAGGGCACAGCCACATTAACATAAGAGTTACTTAATATTCTGAACACTTCCACTTCTTGAATTGTTGGTCTTCTGTCCTCCTTCCTATTGTTATTCAACACTGTTCTTTTCCAACTACCCCCCCCCCATGGAATACACTAACAAAACTCATTGAACGTGGTTTTGTTAAAGGTCGATCCTGCCTTAGCAATTTATTAACTTTTTATAATAGAATGACATCTGAGTTGGACAAGGGAATGGCTACACGGTGATACTTCTGAATTTTGGTAAGGCTTTTGACAGGATACTCCATGGAATACTGTTGCACAAATTAGAGCAGATGGGGATGGATACTAAACCAGTGATATGGATAAGAGAATGGCTCATGGAGAGATACCAGAAAGTAGTGTATGGAGGAGCAGAGTCTGGATGAGGCAGGTGACCAGTGGTGTGCCTCAGGGCTCTGTGCCTGGGCCATTATTGCTTAATTCGTACATAAATGATATAGGAAATGGCTTGAAAGGAGATTCAGTTATTTGCTGATGATGAAAGTTCGGTAGTGCAATAAAAAAATCAAGCTGATGTTGAGAGTTTGCAGGATGATTTAAATAAGCTGGCAAAATGTGCAAAAGGTAATGGATGTCATTTCAATGTGGACAAGTGTAAAGATATGCATTTTGGGATTAAAAGATTACCAGCTGTGTATACCACATTGATGGAACACTACTCCAAGAGAATGATGAGACTAGGGACTTGGGGGTGTTGGTGGACAGGGAGATGAAATGCAGAGGGCACATTGCTAAAGTGTCCAACATTGCACATAGGATTACTTGGTAATTGAAGAACACACCAACATCCAGAGATAAAGAGGTTATTATTATTCCCCTTTATAAGGTGTTGATACTTCCACATTTGAATTACTGTGCTCAAGTCTGGTCACCTGGATTCCTTGGAGATGAGGAGGTTGTGGAGAGGGTTCAGAGGAGAGTGACTAAGTTGGTGAGTGATGTAAAAAATGCTCCCTACATTGATAGATTGAGAGCTTGTGGATTGCAGAGGTTGGTTGATGGATGGAGAAGAGGAGATTTGCAGGATGATTTAAATAAGCTGGCAAAATGTGCAAAAGGTAATGGATGTCATTTCAATGTGGACAAGTGTAAAGATATGCATTTTGGGATTAAAAGATTACCAGCTGTGTATACCACATTGATGGAACACTACTCCAAGAGAATGATGAGACTAGGGACTTGGGG